>NW_015166495.1:240492-266845 GCF_001447785.1 Gekko japonicus
TTATTCTTCTTTGTAAAGTTGGAGTAGGCTCTATATGCCAAATCCATCTCATCTTTTATTTTTCCCACTTCACTGCCAGTCAGTGGTGCCAACGCATTCGCCAGGATGTCTCTGTGGTCTTCCTTCTCAGATTCTTTCAACCCTTGAAATCGAAGAGTCAAATTTGATTTTTCCATTTGAAGCAATAATAATTTATTATCCTGCTTCTCTTGGTGTTTTTCCACTTTACTGACCTTCTTCTTGACTTTCTGTATTTCTTCCGTTGATACCAGACATTTCTTTGCGATCTCATCCACCTTCTTGGCTGTCTCTGTCATCTGCTTCTGTTGAATACTATAGGCACTTTCCATGCTATCCAATTTTTGGTTAATTTTCTGCAATTCATCTAGCAGAGGACACAGCATCTCACTTTCTTGCTGATTGACAGCAGCCCCTGCAGGGGAAGGACTAAGACCGGACGTTCCTCTCGTCTTCTTTGTCTGCCTCTCCAAGAACTTTTTCTGCCCCGCCATTTTCAGTTTTTGTTTACTTTTTAAAAGTTCGTGCTGCGCAGCATAGGGATCACTCCCTGCTCCGTTTTCAGCTCTCTCCCAAAAGGTAATTTACTTTTTCCAAACTTCACTTCGCCCCCCTTTTCTGCTTTCAAAAAGTCTCTTTCTCAAGTGGGGGGGAATCCTCCCTCCTCCCTCTCGCTTTCCTGGGGGACGGAATGTGCTTTAGCCGGCAGCTTGTAATTCAATCTCCAACTCACAGTTAGCTGCTCGTCTCTTTCTTTGTGCTTTCACTTCATTGCTTCATCACTCCGATGTTCCAGTGGCATTGCTAGGTCCCCATTCGGGGCACAACGCGGCAGGGCCTTCAGGGCAGAGGGAGAACCTCAATTTCCGACCTTCTGGCCGGTAAGAGGCTTCTCCCCTAAGCGCCCCCTGGTTCGGAGCCTTTTCCCAAGGCTCCTTAGGGTCTCCGCTTGTGTGGATCCCCCCCACTCCGCGTGTGGGCGATCCAACTCCGGGAGAGTCCCTAGAGCTGGCCGCCATTCGCTCCGCCGTGGCCGGAACTGAAGTGAGAATGTTGTTGAAATAACAACTACATTGCTTTATGTTATATTTCTACTTTAAAGTGAAAACTATATTTTAAGATAAGTAGATAGTATATTTGTAGACAAAGGTTTAAGACTGAAAGACTTGGATTTTTTGTACACCTTTTAGTTTTTTATGAACCTAGGTTGAAATTCAACTAAGTTTTTAACCTCTTATTTTAAACTGTGAAAAGGTTTTTCATACTTATGTATGGGTTGAAAGAGGGAGGTTACTGGAAATCTTTAAAGTTTGACATAGTTATTAATTCCCCTCCGGTAAAAGTAAAAATTCTAGCTAGGATGCTGTTATTTAGTCACCCTAAAAGTTTGGACACATTGGTGGCCAACTTTCTAGTTTTTAACCCTATTTATAGGGTAAGAGTTATTGTGTTAGAGTTAATAAGTTAGAGTGGAGTTTGTACTTTTTGGAATAGAAAATCATATTTTTATTATTTCTCAAATAATAGCAAATTGACTTTTTAAATCCCTTCGTTTAGGATTAATAGTTAAGTTTATTTTTAGTTGTTTTGATTTTTATTAAGTGAGTCTGCAGAGACTTTATTGTTAGGTTAGGTATAGGATATTATTCACACAACTGCCTTAGTACATTAGTGCAAAATAGTGCTGTGTAACTTCAAGACACAATAGTATTTATTCAATTGCATGTTTATTGCTTTTTGTTAGAACATTGAGCTACTAGATTTGAAGTTAATACTACTTCAGAACAAAAAAGTTATTGAAGACGTTCTGGTAACCATTAAGACTATTTTAAGATACACTGACTAAATTCATATTTTGTATAAAAGTTAGTTTTCAAAATTAATTTTGGTGAGAAATAAGATGGCCCAACAATTTAAAATGGCTACTTGGAATGCAAGAGACCTTAACAACAAAATTAAACTTAAAAGGATTTCAAACTACTGGACCAAAGAGCGTGTTAATATACTATGTATGCCAGAAACACACATGAAAAGAGTAGATAACATAGTGTTAAAAACAAAATGGTTACCCAACAGATACATGCACCAGGTTCTTCAAAAGCCAGGGGTACCACTATTTTATTATCTAAAAATGTCCCCTTTCAATGTCAACAGACTAAATTAGACGCAAAAGGGAGATTTGTTTTTATTAGAGGAGAGCTAAACAGGGAACCACCAACAATAGCATCGATTTATGCCCCCAATTCGGAGAAAATCCCATTTATTAAAAATATATTGCAACAACTGATAGAGTTTAAACAAGGTGAACTTTTAATTGGTAGTACATTAACTACATTACAGATCCAAATGTTACCATGTGTGTTTTTAAATGTATTATTTGTGCTGATGCTGTATGTCTGTAAAGTGTCTTTGCTTGTGTGTATGGCAAATGTGGGAAATGCTGGGTCCTGGGTTAGCTTGCTTTGCATCTCATGCTTGCACCTGGAAGCTCCTAGGAGCAAGATTTATGCTGCTTATGCTAATGGACCTATGCACACTCACACCATCCCAGCATGCCTTGGAATAAAGAAGACCTTCGCCATTAGGCTCAGCTTGGAGACTTTGGAAAACAACAGGTTTTCCCACCATTACAACCCTGCTGGAATTGCACGTAACTCCAACTATCTGGTTCTGCATCACATCCTGTTATTGCCTTCTTGAGTCAAGCCATCGATCTGCAAGTCAAAAGTTGCTATGGAAATACAACTTTGACACCTGGCCACATGGCTCCCTTTGAAGTTAGGTCTAGGATTTGAATATCGCCCCACTCCCCTCTAGGTAAAGTGTCACAACCCGTCAGCCTATAGGTTTAGAGAAGGGGATGGATTTTGAGGTATAGATTGGCCTTAAGCCAACCCCCAAAGCTAGGTTTTAAAAAGAGAAACACAGCCTTTGTTTCTCTGTTAGCTAACCACCCCTCTTAATACCTTCAGCTTTGCAACTTAAGTGTACTGCAGGTGATCTTAAGGAGCCCTCGGGAGTCGCGACCTGAGAGCCCACACGTGTTTTGGCTGGACCATTCCGTGTGCTTGTAAGATCTCCAAAGTAATACTTTTGTTCTCCCTTGTTTCTACTGAGACTGATAAGGAGTTGCTCCTCTACTGGAATTCAGATAAGTATAAACGTGATCCTTTTGTGTCTTACCCCATTGTTGGTTCTATTTGTTATTTTTATTGCTATTTGTTTCCATATGTACTGTAAACTAAAGGAAGCTTGTTTGAGTCTGCGAGTGTATCTGTTTTCAGTGTGCTTGAGAACTTTAGTAAAGACAACATTTATTCATTAAAACCTAGCGTGTTGTCTCATTCCTGGGAAATAGGAGCGTTCATTTCTGCAATCTGACCTCTGTATACAATTAGTCACAAAGAACTCAGAATAAAGCCCCTGTTGTAGGTAAAACAGAATTGGGCTTGTGGAATCATTCTCACGCGAGGAGCTCCATGGATAACAGATAGAACTCATAAAACACATTCCAAATAGAAAAAATGCAAATCAACAGAACTTGAGGATATTTTCAACTTTTTTAACATATGGAGAACATATAATCCTGGATCTAAACAATATAGTTATTTTTCTCCTAGGCACAACATTTATACACGTATAGACTACGTATTAGCTTCAAAAAATTTCATTATTCATGTCACTTCAGCAGATATTGGATCATGCACAATTTCGGACCATGCATGGGTACCATGCTCAATAGCTCAACAACAAACAGATAGAAAAGGTCCAAATTGGAACTTAAACAAATTGTTATTACAAAATGAGGATATTTGTACAACTTTAAAAACAAAAATTTTAGAATATTTTCAATTTGGATTGTGAGGCTACCCAAGTCAATATATAATGGGACGCGTTTAAAGCAGTTACAAAGGGCCATTTGATTGCCTTGTCTTCATCCTTCAAAAAAAAAAAAAAACAGACAAAAAGCTAATAGCAAACTCCAGTCAAATATTTAAAAGCTTGAATTAAAACACATGAAATTTGGAGGGGAAAAACTTTTTAAAAACTTAACTACGAAAGAAAAAAATTAGACATATTAGAAACATCATATATACAAAAACAACTATTAATATTGAAACAAAAATATATAACAAACCCCCTAAATTTGTAAAAAAAATAAACATAGAATTGATCATATATTTTCCTCAACTTTAATACATGCCATACATGATCCATCAGGTTTCTACAGGTAACTTCCAAGAATATTAATGCTGTATTTTGTGATTTTTATAAAAAATTATACTCCTCAAACAATCCTGAGGAAATAGATATACATAATTATCTTGATAATATTAAATACCAAAACAAACTATTTGAAGAACATAGGGCTTTTTTTTAGATCAGGCAATAACTCTTAAGGAAATTTCAGATGCACTATCGAAAATGAAAAACAATAAAACTGCAGGTAGGGATGGACTACCTGTGGAATTCTATAAGAAATTGAAACTTGAATTGGAACAACACCTTTTAAAAACTATTAATTCAGTTTTATCATCCGGCATTACACCCAAGTCATGGGCTGAAGCCAAGGTAATAGTAATACCCAAACCAGGAAAAGATAAATTGCTCCCCTCTTCATATCGTCCTATATCTATTTTAAATCACGATTTAAAAGTTTTTTCTTCTATTCTAGCGGTCCGTTTGAAAAATTTAATAACCCAATATATCTACAAAGACCAAACAGATTTTATACCTGGATGAAGTATAACAGATAACTTTAGAAAAATTATTACGGGATCGGTGGCGCAGGGAGTAAATGCCTGCTTTAACAACACTCGAGCAGCCACTATGGCTGTTCGAGCCCCACCACGGTCGAGGTGAGCTCTCGATCCTAGTCCTAGCTCCCGCCAACCCAGTGGTTCGAAAGCAAAATGTAAAATCTTAATGCGAGTAGATAAATGGGTACCCACCCTTAGAAGGGTGGGAGCACCCTCCTCCTTCGATGAGGCGTGTGGATGGCAACGGCGGAAACGGGCGGACCACCGGTGGTGAATGCAACCTGGTGTGGCGATGCCACGGCGGCAGCAAGCAACAGCAGAGGAGTGACCCCTGGTGGCCAGCGGCGGGAACAACTATCGGCTGTCGCACAGTGAAAAAGGCATGCGGTGACGTCATCCCCAGGCATGGCGGAGCCGAAAAGGACGCAGCTGGGGCCGGGGGGAAACGTAGACTGTGACCAAGCACCAGAAGAAACAGCAGAAAGGCAGCAGACTACCGGGAATGAAGCCAGCTGAAAGACATCAGCTTCCACCAGGGTGCCGGTAGGCTGTCACACCTCCCCCCCGAATAATGTGGCCCTAGTCAGGATATTCAATTGTGATTAGCACTCTCACTATGTAAACTGCCCAGAGACCCCCAAGGGGGTTAGGGCGGTATATCAAATAGAATAAATAAAATATTAATATAATTGAGTTTTGTAAAGCCAAAAATGTAAATTCAGCCATTCTGTTGGTTGTTAGCCAAATTGCTCTTTATGAGAGACAATTGGAACAGCTTATTAATCGGGATTCAGGTCAATGTATACGGAGGATGGGCTGCAAAAATACGTCACCAATGAAGAGACAGAGACAAGAATAAAATTCTCTTTAGTTTACTGAATATCAATCAAGGCACACAATATCATACACACACACACACAAGAGCTATATAAAAACAGATAGATTTGGTAAAGCACTTTCGCATTAGCAGGAAATCGTTGGTGGGAGATATTTACCTCAGGAGATGCGCGGCTCCTAAATCTTCCAGCAGGAGGTATTAGGGTAGGAAGAAAATATAAATGGGGAAAGAGCATGTAATCAGACCGGCTGAGAACACGTGTAGCACTCTAGCTGCGCAAACGAGAATGTAAAGCGAAGTAAAGATTGGGTACAGGAAGCTGGGCGTAAGGGGGAACAGCAGACAGGCAGAGGGCGTAGGTAAAAGGGAAGGATGATGGTCTACTCTGTGTTCTAAGTTTTAAAGCTGCTGGCAAGCAAGAGGGGGTGAGCTCAGGCGGCTTACACCTGGTGACCCCTCCCTACAGGTCTGGGATTGGCTAGCGGGATGAATTTCAAGTCTATTGATTAACTTTGACCGTTGGTACCTGGGAGGGGGAAAGAGGTATGTGCAGAGACAATAGAGCTGACTCATCACTAGCCATGTGGATTCTCCATGTGGACTGGAACTCTCTTGTAGTCTGGCGGAGGGGGAATTTGAAATAATCCTCTCATGTGGAGACCTGGAGTCTGGGCTACTAATTGAGTTTCTTGTGTTTGCTGTAAAACCTGTGTTTGTGCACACATGATAAGCAAGAGACATGGGAACACCTTTGGAGAAATATCAGGTCAGCAGATTATCATCTTCAACTGGCATCTTCTTCTCTAGGCACCCTTAACGTGACCTCTTATTACACAGTCTCTTTTTATTAGCCCTTTGCATCAAGTTTTATTCATATAGCATAGTCCAGAAATAGCCCAATATAAAGTGTCTGGGCTAACACAGTTGATGCTGAAAAAGCATTTGACATAGTGGAACCTAAATATTTGAAGAACTTAATGTCCTATATGAATTTTGTCCCACACTTTATGAATGCTGTAAAGGCAATCCAACTGCTCAATTTTCGGTTAATCAATTTAGATCTGAAGATATCCACTTGAAAAGAGGCATGAGACAGGGCTGCCCTTTATCCCCGATTTTATTTGCCATTTCTTTAGAACCTCTGGCTTATGCCATAAGGGCAGATCCAAATATTCATGGTGTTACCCTAAACAGTGAATCATGCAAAATGAGTTTATTTGCAGAGGATGCCATTTTTTATTTATCTATTTTTTTAAAAAACTACTCTACAGGATTGGCAGAAACTAAATTTTTCCATACTGGAAAAATTGACCTATTTATAACTATTTTGCTACCAAAATTTTTGTTTTTATTTCAAAACTTACCTATAGAGATCCCTCAAAAAGACTCTAGAGACTGGAAGTCTACTTTTTCTAATTTTTTGTGGGACCATAAGAAACCTTGTATTAAGTACTCTCTTCTACATAAACCTATTAAACAGGGAGGCCTAGGATTACCTATCTTAGAGAGTTATTGCAACCCAAATAAAGAATATTTTTTATTATGCTAATCCACAGTGTGTAAAAACGTGGACCCACATTGAAAGGGATTGCCTTAAGACAGACAATCTACATGAAGCAATATGGAACTCACCTAAAAACAGAAAGGTCTCACTCCAAGGAAATACCTTTTTAAATTTTACTTTAAGAATATGGGACAAATATAGAAACATTCTGGCTCCTGGTTCTTCGCCGATAATGGCTTTTTTGGGGTCAACATTGGTTTTTTACCTGGGAGGGACAATAACCAGTTCTCAAATTTAAGAAATGGTAAGGTATATAGATTAGTAGACTGAATGATAAATAATCAATTAGGTTCCCATAGTCAACTTGAACAGAAATATAAAATAAAAATTCATTGGTTTTAATACCAACAGTTGAAACACATGTTTGAGGAACTGACCAAAGTAGCACCTCTAGATAAACAGTTAACAAAATTTGAAAAAGTGTTACTCAAACCTAGTGCAATTATCTACAATTTACTTAGTGACAAACCTTGGAAATAAAAATCATCTATACAATTTAAATGGGAAAGGGATTGTGCAACTACAATAATTGACCATCAATGGGACAACATATGGAGTTTCTTTTCCTTCACAACCAACAATCTCAATGTTAAATTGCAGACATTTAAAATATGTTCTAGATGGTATTTAACACCCAACCGTTTATATCTATGCAAATTTAAGTCCAATCCGATATGTTGGAAAGGTTGTGGAATGAAGGGAACGTTCCAACACTGTTGGTGGTTGTGTCCAAAGATTTTTAATATGGGGGGAAAGATACGTAGTGAAATTTACAAAATTTCAGGACATTTTATTCCAAATAATACAGAAGCGATTTTCCTCAATCATTGGCCAAATCTATCAATAACTAAACAAACAACAGAAATGATATTATTACTACTATCAGCTGCTAAGTCAGTAATAGCCCTAAATTGGAATCAAGTTAAAATTCCAATATTAACCAATTGGTACTCCAAAGTCTGGGATGTTATAATAGCTGATAAGATAGCAACTCAACTTTTGGTTGCACAATCTACATCAAAGAGTAATAATTTTCTTGACAAATGGTTTACCTACTTTGAATACATCTCCCCTCACCCAAACTCAGTGCACATCATACCAAAGAAATATGAAAAAAATATTTTATTAAACACAAGTTACGGTTATTATTGAGGATTATGAATCCAATGTTTCAAGGACATGACAGTTGTGAGTTTTGTTATACTGAGATTTATAATCGATACAGCATAACGATGTTAATTTAACAATGTTATTTATGGTTTGTGTTATTTATGGTTGTTAAAAGTGTTAAATTTGTTATGGAAAAATTAAAAAATATATGGGGGGAAAATATACAGTTTAACTACAAGTCAACTTTCCTAAAATTGGCCTAGAAAGGAAGTAGTACACAGAAAGGGTTTTGATTCCTCTAGGTTCTAACCGGAATTCTCACTTTACAATTAATGTCATGTGAACAGGAGATCCCAGAGAGAACACTGGGTTGTATTCTCGTCTTGGGATCCAATCTGCCTCTTCACTAGGTACATATGGACATTGGCATTCCACAGGAAGCCACCTCAGTCCCTGAATTCGAAGCAAGCACGTCTTTGGAATGGGAATAGGTTTAAGGATTGGAGGATGGATCATTGATGCTGAAGAGTATTTTGCTTCCTTGTATCAATGATGAAGTCACAACTAAAAAGAGCATAAGGAGCTAGTATGGTGTTTTATTTTTCTCATGTGCTGTTGGCTAAGGTTAATATGTTTACCTGCTGATTCTCAAATAAAGGGCACTTGAAAATGCAAATTTTGCTCTTGCTTATCTCCAATCAAGTACTAAGCTGAACCAATCAAGCAATAAGCTGCCTGTAATGTCTTGGTTAGCTATTGATGACTACAGGATTGGAATACCTGAAGAAACCTAATCAAGTGTCTGCTCATCAATGTCTATATCTCACGTTCCAGTCTACGGAACAGCGATGGCGGACGCTCTCCTCACAACAGAGGAGGGCGAATTGCACACCAGCGGCCTGGAGGGGTGCCACCTCAAGTGACACCCCCGCGGAGCCTTTGAGATAGGCTCCAGGCCAGGGGGCTTTTGAGGGGTAGCCTCTTCGATGGCATAATGCCAGAGAATTGAGGCTCCCCTCCGCCCCGATGGTCCAGTCGCTGAGTGGCCTTCGGGCACAAGCTGGACTGACCGGGTCAAGCTCTGGAGATCGAGCAGAATGACGTTAAACCGAGCGCGGTCAGATAAACTGGCCGACAATGAACGTGAGTTCTGATTAAAACGGAGTCGTTTGGAAAGTGATCCCCCCCCGCGATCAGAAACAGATTGCAAAGAGGGACGCCTCTTTTGTGAAAGAATGGTTAACAGACACGAAGGGGGAGAGGGGAGGAAGTAAACCGAAAATGTTATGAGAGACTTATCTGAATTGTGAAGTCGTTTAGTGAGTTTTCTGAGTTGCGGGGAAGCGGCAAAATTGTAAACAAAACAGGAAAGATGGCGGCCCAGCAGAGAAAGTTTAAAACGAAACCGGGCGGGCAGAGCCCGAGACCAGAAGAGGGTCTCCTGGCGGATATGCTTAAGCCGGTGATGGAACAACTTGATGGTATTAACCAGCAATTGACTGTAATGAATAAAAACTTCGCAGTGCAGCAGCTCCAGCGGAACGAGATGGAGAAAAAAGTGGAGCAGGCAAACGTGAAAATTAAAGAGATTGACACCACAAGTAAGAAGTTGAAGGATGGGAGAGGTGGAAATGAAGCAGAATTGCCAAGAGAACCAAGTTCTACAGCTTCAGATGGAAAAAGCTAACACGATTCTCAGGTTTCAGGGGGTTCCTGAAACGGACCGGGAAGACTTGAAGAGAGTGCTCAGTGAGATCATCGCGCCAGTAGTAGGCTTAACAGTGGAGGAACTTGTAAACGAAATGGAGACAGCCTATAGGGCATACTCCAATTATATTAAAAAAATAGCCTACCTGGAGAAATAGTGGTAAAGTTTTCAAGAAGACAAACCAGGGATGCTATCTTAAAAGCAATATCAGCAACTCCACTGAAAATGGGAAATGTTACCATTAAAACTTTAAAGGACATTCCATTTGAAATTAGACAAAAGAGGAAAAATTACAAGGAATTAATTTCTTTTCTTCAAACTAATGGAATATCATACAGATGGGCGGTTCTGGAGGGTGTCATCTTTAAGATCAATGACAGAAGAGAAAAGATAGACTCCACTTTTAAAGCTAAAGAATTTTTGAAACGTCATCTGGGGACAGATGATGAGTCCAAAGAGGGAGAATCAAAGTCGAGTGACTCTGCGACCTCGGGGATGGAAGAGGATTCTGCAACAGAAAAAGGTGCAGGAGTGGCCAGAGTGGGATATGATTTTAGAGACAGAAAGCCAAAGTAAAGGCAGAAGGACTTGGAAAACGGCCTTTTGAAGCGAAGAATAAGAAGATGATCAGAGACTTCTCTCATAACAATTAACAAAATAACATATAAGAAGCGAATTGCTATAAGCAAGAACTCAACAAGTATATTGTGATAAAACTAATAGTACTAACATGTTTACTAACAGTTAAAAGATCTCCTCCTCTTGGGGTTTTAGTATAGTGTGGTTTGCTTTTCTTTATCCTTAGTTGTAGTCCCTTCCCTATATTTCTTTGTAGTTTGTAGTATTTGCAAAATAAAAAAAAATCCCTACGGGGATTTAAAAAAATAATAAATGTCCATATCTCACGAGATACATACTTTGGCACAGATTTCTCTTCATTTTTAAAACATTATAATGCAAAACCAAAAAGGGCAGGGGGGTGATGGGAAAGAGGGATGTGCATTCAGATACTGTTCGTCCAAATATATATCTATTTCATAAAGAAGAATCCCCCACCCTTCAGAAGAAGAGGAGGAGGAGGAGGAGGAGATTGGATTTATACCTTGCCCTTCACTCAGGCCGCTTCAGACTGGCAGTTTGAAGTGCTAGGGAGTCATGGCAAAGAAGACCCGGAACAGACCCTAACGGCTTGTTCCTTGTATTCCCGTTCACACTGCAGCGAATGAAGCGGGAGGATACCGTGGAGGAAGCACAAGGGAGCATTCGCACTGTCACCCGCTAATGGCAGTCTGTTCGCACGTTTTCCGTACTCGGCTGCATGTGCCTATGCGCATGGGCGCAGCAGCAAATAGGGCAGGATCAACTCTACACTTCCATTAGCACCAATGTCTGCCCTTCTCCAGGAGCGTCCTCGCGTGGCCGCCATGTTGCCGGTTTGTCTCCCGAGCAACTGCCTGAGTGGAGCTTGAACCAGCTGGCACCTGTTATCAACTGTGGGTTGTTCCCGGCTTTGACCGTATTAATTGATTTATGCTGGCCTTTGACCGTATTAATAAATCTGATCTGATCTGAACTTCCCACGCCTGTTTTTCTTCATTTTCATGGGATTCCTGGGCAATGAGGTTGGGGGTAAGCAGCTCTCTTTGGCCGTGGGCTCCAATGTCGGGGACATCCTTGTCTTGTCTGCCTACTCATAACACTTCTTTCACAGCACTCCCTGGCCTACAGCATGACTCCATTTCAGGGCCAGATTGCATGAAGTGCTGTTGGTGGTTGTTGCCATTTCTGGTCTCTGCCTTGGATTTCTACTGCATCTCCCTGCTGGACATCTTCAGACTGGTTTTCTCATTAAGACTCTGTTTTAAAGCATATCATCATCATCATCATCATCATCATCATCATCATCATTATTATTATTATTATTCATTTAAATGGCTCAGAGCCATTGAAACCCCTTTTTCCTGCCCTTCGTGAACTGCCATGAACTGCCACAAGCTGCATGAAAATTTGTAGACATTCATGGCAGGTCTTTGGTTCATGAACATGACTTCATGAACCACAGATAGGCCAAAATTCATGATGAAGTTTAGTTTAGGAGTGGGTTCGTGCCCATCCTTATATATTGGTGATGACTGAGGACACTGAAATGGATCACAGTGAGAGTTGTAATGTTACCCAACTCAAGCCTGTAGGTCTCGGGGGATCTGGGGGTGATGCCCCCTAAATCTCCCCTGCCCCGAATCTTCCCTGAGGTGGAGAGAGCCTAGGGCTGCTGGTCAGAGGGCAGCAATGAGAGCGGGCAGAGAAGGAGTGCATGCCTTACGCCGGCACAGCTTGCTCTGCCCCCAGGCATGGCATGTGCAAAGGACCTGACGTTGTGAGCCTTGCCAAGGTACAGCCACTAACTTCTACCTTCACCTGGACCTTCAAGAGTTGTGGGCCACTGAAAAATTCTCCTGAGAACTTAGACCCCATGTTACTGTCGCAGCCTCCAAAGTCCCGAAAGGTGTCCAGCTGTTCCTGTGGCTGCTTTTGAAGGAGTCTGGGGGACTCTCATCTCCACCCTCTCTTCACCAAGCAGGGCCCCTTCTGCTGGGGGCGAGCAAAAGCACGATTCGGGCTGGAAGAGGTGCTAGGGGGAGATTTGCCTTGGAAAGCAGGCCCTGGGCTGGTGGAGATAAGGGCAGGCACGCTTTCCATTCACCTACATGGGAAGGGTGTCAGAGGTCAATGGGGGGTTGTGTTTCGAGACTTTCTTGCAGCATGACTTGGGGGGCTGCTTCCCAGCCTCTCCTGCAGAGCTGTTGGGAGCGCAAAACAGGAGAGAGAAAACGGCAGGTGGGAGGATAAAGATTAACCAATTAATTTAGTTAAATTAGCAATCGTGCCCCCTCTTTGCCCCTCCATGAAAAAAATATTGAGCTTTGGGGCAGATCCAATGATTCCTTACACCCACATTCCCCATAGTGTTCTTAAAGTTTTAATCAGATGAAAGAGTAATTAATCTTTGAGTCTAAAGTTTTGACGCTATTCCCCAAGAGTTCTACTCAAGACTTCTGGGTACTATTCCAGGAGGACCTCTCGTATTACAGTTTTTAGAACAGTAGGTAGCAGATACCTGCTAAATCATCGTCTTCTATACTCAGGAACAGGCAAAGCTTTTCACAAGAATGAAGAGCAGATCTCTTAATATGTCCCACACGGGCCATTTCTCCTGAAGCTTCTTTGAAAAGGAACTTCAGCTTTTTGCCATTTTCATCACTCTACTCCTTGGAAGCTAGGTGCAATGTTGGAGAGCTGATCAGCTTCACTTGACACCCAGCCAGACACAAAGCTTCTGGTTCTCTCTCTTCCAGGTCATCAGTCCTAGGCTGAAACAGTTAGTCTAAACTTTGACCTTTGCCAAAACAAACTTTGAACTGGAGGCATACTCATAAAAGAGGACTGGATTTACTTAAATCCTCTGTCCTTGAAGAGGAAGGCTAGGCTGCTAGTGTGAAAGGTTTTCTTACACTCTGTTTGCTGTAGTATGGAATGAGGAACACATATTGAAGAATTCCTGCCTATGGTCTGCACCTCAAGAGGTAAGTATATCCTCATTATTGACAGAAATAATGTTGGGTAAATGCTATTCATCCTCAGAGCCAGACATCTTTGGTGCTCTGAGTTCTGACTCAGATTTCCAGAGGACAACTGGAGGACATTTGTTTGGCCAAATCCGTGCCAACCTCTGGATCATTTTCATTTGTGAGACTTCACTTGTAGCAAGCAATCTGCACGATTTTCCAAGTGGCCTCGAACTGCGGCCTTTTCCTCCTGTTTCCCATTAAGGGCTAGATGTATAGCTTTGGGACTGATCCATTGAAAGACTGGTGAGGGTGTAGCTAGCCATGGCAGGAACAGTCCAGGTTTGCTGCTCAGAGTCTAAGGATGTCTGGCCAAACAAAGCAGACAGCAAACAATGAAGAGAAGTTATGGTGCTTGACCAAATGCAGGGTGATGGTGAGGGAACTAGATGTATAGCTAGATGTATAGCTTTGGGACTGATCCATTGAAAGACTGGTGAGGGTGTAGCTAGCCATGGCAGGAACAGTCCAGGTTTGCTGCTCAGAGTCTAAGGATGTCTGGCCAAACAAAGCAGACAGCAAACAATGAAGAGAAGTTATGGTGCTTGACCAAATGCAGGGTGATGGTGAGGGAACTAGATGTATAGCTAGATGTATAGCTTTGGGACTGATCCATTGAAAGACTGGTGAGGGTGTAGCTAGCCATGGCAGGAACAGTCCAGGTTTGCTGCTCAGAGTCTAAGGATGTCTGGCCAAACAAAGCAAACAATGAAGAGAAGTTATGGTGCTTGACCAAATGCAGGGTGCTGGTGAGGGAAGGGTACCTGCAGGACAATGAAGCTCGTCACCTCTTGGTGAAGATTTACTTTGAGCTACAGCACCTCTGTGCTGCTGACTGAGCTCTGAGCAAGTGTGAGTTTTCCAATATGCTGGAAACGCAGGGGTTGTACATAGATTATCGGCAGTGAAAAGGCTAGATATTTTTATGGTGCAGGTCAGTAAATAAATAAAGCCACCACTGAGTATGTAGCAAGCAATCTGCTCACCACCATTTTCCAAGTGGCCTCGAATTGCGGCCTTTTCCTCCTGTTTCCCATTAAGGGCTAGATGTATAGCTTTGGGACTGATCCATCGAAATACTGGTGAGGCTGTAGCTAGCCATGGCAGGAACAATCCAGGTTTGCTGCTCAGAGTCTAAGGATGTCTGGCCAAACAAAGCAAACAATGAAGAGAAGTTATGGTGCTTGACCAAATGCAGGGTGCTGGCAAGGGAAGGGTACCTGCAGGACAATGAAGCTCGTCACCTCTTGGTGAAGATTTACTGTGAGCCACAGCACCTCTGTGCTGCTGACTGAGCTCTGAGCAAGTGTGAGGATGTCTGGCCAAACAAAGACAGCAAACAATGAAGAGATGTTATGGTGCTTGACCAAATGCAGGGTGATGGTGAGGGAACAGTATATGCAGGATAATGAAGCCTGAGAGTCAGTTTGGTGTAGTGGTTTAGAGCGGCAGACTCTAATCTGGAGAACTGAGCTTGATTCCTCACTCCTCCGCATGAAGCAGCTGGTGACCTTGGGTCAGTCACACTTCTCTCAGAGCTCTCTCAGCGCTGCCTACCTCATAGGGTGTCTGTTGTGGGGAGAGGAAGGGAAGGTGATTAAGCCACTCTGAGACTCCTTGGGGTACTGAAGGATGGGGTATAAAACCAATTCTCCTCCTCCTCCTTTTCTTATTGAAGAGTTTCTGTGAGCCACTGCACTTTTGTGCTGCTGAGCTTTGAGCAAGTGTGAGTTTGCCAGTATGGTGGAAGCCCAGCAGATTGTACATAGGTTACCTCCAGTAAAAAGGGCTTGGACCTCCTGAGGGCACTTGGTATTTTTGGCGACTGTGTGACAGAGTCTGGACTGGAAGGGCCTTTGGCCTGATCCAACATTGGCTTCTCTTATGTTTTTATGGTGCAGATTGGTAAATAAATAAAGCCACCACTGAGTTAATGGATAAAACCGTTCATTGCCTTCCTCTGCAAAGTCTTCCTTGGTGGCCTCCCGTCCAAGTACTACTGACCCTGCTTAGCTTCTGAAGTCTGATGAGATTGGGTGACTCCATGCCACCTTCCTTTCCCAATTATATAATACCATAAATGTTATCATCTTTTTATCAGATTTCCAGTGGACAACTGGAGGACATTTGTTTGGCCAAATCTGTGCCAACCTGTGGATCATTTTGATTCTTGGGACTTCACTTGTAGCAAGCAATCTGCTCACCACCATTTGCAAACTGGCCTGGAACAGCGGCCTTTTCCTCCTGCTTCCCATTAAGAGCTATATGTGTAGCTTTGGGACTGACCCATCGAAAGACTGGTGAGGCTGTAGCTAGCCATGGCAGGAACAGTCCAGGTTTGCTGCTCAGAGTCTAAGAATGTCTGGCCAAACAAAGCAGACAGCAAACAATGAAGAGAAGTTATGGGGCTTGACCAAATGCAGGGTGCTGGTGAGGGAAGGGTACCTGCAGGACAATGAAGCTCGTCACCTCTTGGTGAAGATTTACTGTGAGCTACAGCACCTCTGTGCTGCTGACTGAGCTCTGAGCAAGTGTGAGTTTTCCAATATGCTGCAAACGCAGGGGTTGTACATAGATTATCTGCAGTGAAAAGGCGAGATATTTTTATGGTGCAGGTCAGTAAACAAATAAAGCCACCACTGACTTAATGAATCAAGCCACAATATCTTGACATTAAGACACTGTTTCTGGGTTGTGGGTCAATGTACCTAGTTCTTTCTTCCTGTTCCTCTCCCCACCCCTGGTCCTTCCTACAATAATATTAATATTATACCATCACAGCTGATTTATGATGACCTTAATAAGAGGCTTTGAAGGCACATGGGAAGCAGAGGTAGCTGTTCATTGCCTTCCTCTGCAAAATCTTCCTTGGTGGCCTCCCTTCCAAGTACTGGCCCTGTTTAGCTTCTGAGAACTGATGAGATCGGGTGATTCCATGCTGCCTTCCTTTCCCAATGCTGTTATAGTACAATAAATATCATAGCAAAAGAATGTCACAGACTCTTGGCTGCAGCTGAGTAGAATGGGGATCAATGTGGAACCTGCGTTTCCCCCCAACCTCTGTTCATAGGCAAACTCATATCTTAAGGGAATTTCAATATTGGCACATGCTTTCAGCCAAGTGCTATATTTCTTTTAAGGAGGAATGAGTCTCTTCAGAGAGGTGCAAGCCAAATTCTAACATTATTTCAAATTCCTGAGTCTGGAGACTGAGCCCTACAAGGAAAGGCTAAGGGCCCTGGGAATGTTTAGTTTGGAGAAGAGGAGATTGAGGAGGGGGCATGATTGCTCTCTTTAAATATTTGAAAGGCTGTCATTTGGAGGAGGACAAGGAGCTGTTCCAGTTGGCAGCAGAGGATAGGACCCGAAGCAACTGGTTTAAATTACATGCAGAAAGGTATCAGCTGGATATCAGGAAGATCTTTTTCACAGTCAGAGTAGTTCAAAGGTGGAATTAACGGCCTAGAGAGGTGGTTAGCTCCCCTTCACAGACAGCTTTCAAGAAGAGGCTGGATGAATATTTTTCAGAGATGATTTAGGCTGGCCCTGCATTGGGCAGGGGGTTGGACTAGATGGTCTGTATGGCCCCTTCCAACTCTATGATTCTAAGATGTGTGTGAGAAGTTTAATGCTTTAAGGGTAGCACATCTCAGTGACCTGGAGGGTTATGATGAAGTTAAATAACAACGAAGCCCCACGAAGATTATCAGGCTTTGCTACATATAAGTCCACGAAGGGATTTCAAAATCTACGAGTCATCTTGATACAGATTTACCATGGGGAATGAACAGAACCTAAATACACAACCTGTGTAAAAGGCATTATGTGTATTAAATATTGATCTCTGTTGTCATGGCCACAATTGAGGCTGTGCTTTACATGTCACTGAGATCACCAGTTTCAGTGACCTTAATCAACCACAAAATTAATTACACTTCATCCTCATTATGGTCAGTGGGGTTTACGTTATGCCGGATTTTAGGAAATGCATGAATACATGAGAATTCGAGAAAGTACTTCAGAATCTTAAAGCTCATGAAAACTCTTTCAGTGTCACTTATAAACCATCCTATTCTCTCCTTTTTCCCCCCCAGCAGAAGGAACAAGGCAGAGAATGTCATGGGAACTCCCAATGAGACAACGGTGACTGAATTCATCTTGGTCGGGTTATCCGGCCACCCGCAAGCACAGGCTGTATTCTTTGCATTCTTCTTGATGGCGTACCTCATAAGCACTCTTGGGAATGGCCTCATGATTGTATTGATCATTGGGGACTCTCACCTTCATTCTCCCATGTATTTCTTTCTCTGCACCCTCTCATCAGTAGATCTCGTCATCACCAACAATGCAGTTCCTGGGTCCCTGGTCAACTGCTTCTTTTACATGCCCACCATCTCCTTCTATGGATGCTTGGTTCAGATGTATGTTGGTCTATTACTCATTGTAATAGAATGCCTTCTTCTGGCTGTTATGGCGTACGACCGCTTTGCAGCAATATGCCAGCCGCTCCACTATATGCAGATCGTGAGCTGGAGGTTTTGTACCAGTTTAGTGTCTTTATGTGTGGTTCTTGCCTTACTGAATACCTTCATCAACATATTGTTGCAGCCAACGGACTTCTGTGGTCACAATATCATTAACCATTTTGGATGTGAGCTACAATCATTCCTCAAACAGGCCTGCTCCGATGTACACATTAGCGATCTCTATGTGCAGCTTTCCACCTTTGCTTTCGTAGTATCACCCTTTGGCTTCATTGTTGTAACATACGGGCGCATAGGCTTAGCTATCCTGCGCATTCGCTCAACACAGGGTCGCAAAAAAGCTTTCTCCACCTGTAGTTCTCACCTCACTGTGGTTAGTATCTTTTATGGTACAATCATGATCATGTATTTGAAGCCCGAACAAAAATCTTCCTCAGATAAAGACAATATCATCGCTGCACTGTATGCTGTCATAACTCCCTTGCTCAACCCGCTGATCTACAGCTTGAGAAACAGGGATGTGAAGGGGGCTTTCTGGAGACTGTTTGGTAGGAAAACGTCAGAATAACAATTAGCACAATACAACAATATACTCCAATTTTTTCATATGCTAACATTTTCTTAGAAAAACATAGTCAAATGTGACAACCTACACATCCATGTTTTGCCATGTTCACTGGAAAAACCTGCTAGCACCAATTCCTTGCTGTACAGAAACACTGACGTTTATCACTTGTTGAGATTCCAGCTATTTCCTGTGCATAATTGGCTTCCAAAAAGGAGATCGATCTGATGGGAAGTAGTCATTATATTATCGACAAAATGGGTATGAAATGGTACCAATGACTCCACCTCCTGGGACAATCATAATTCTAATCATACGCAAACTTTCACTAATATTGGCTTAGTAAGGAAGTAGGGTAGAAACTAGATTCTTGAAGTTCCCGGATGGTAAATAACGTCATGCGAACAGTGGATCACAGGACACTGCTCCGGATTTTGGTGTTGGAATCCCATTTGAATCTTCACTAGTGAAACTGTAGCTTCACAAGCACGTTTAAAGGGACCGTGACACCTTTAAATGTCTTCAGCTCCATAATAGCCCATGGGGGCTATTATAGTCAATAATCTCCGTATGCTACAATAGGGAATCTCACTGGGGATATGTGGGGGTATCGGAGGACTTTTGTGAGTGCTAGAGGCATCAAATATTTAGCATAGCTTCTGGGGTTTCTGCTCAAAAGACTCTCCAAGTTTCAAAAAGGTTGGACCAGAGGGTCCTATTTTATGGGCCCCAAAGGAGGTTCCCCATCCTCTATTATTTCCAAAGGAGGGGGGAAAGTACAAAAGCAGGGGCTGCTGTCAAACCAGACAGTCTCTCAGTAAAAACTGAAGGTCGGAGGCATTTTTGCAGAACCAGTGCCACTGTGGCAATGCCAGCTCAACAAATCCAAGCAAGGGGGGTGGGGGTTGCAAGCCTAGCACAGCAGAACCAATGAATATACAGAATGCCCCGCAGAACCCTGCATGTACAGAGTGCCCTGTAGAACCAATGTGACTTTTGCAATGCCAGCTCAATAAATCCAAACAAGGGTAGGTTCCAAGCCCAGCATAACTAGTGCATGTACAGAGTGCCAAGCAGTACCAATGCAATGTACTAGTGCCCAGCAAGACCCAGCGTCTTCCCTTAAATGCTTTCCCTCTCCATTGAAAACAATGGAGGATGGGGACACCTTCTTTGTATACTCTGTACATGTACTGGTTCTGCTGGGCACTCTGTACATGCACTGGTTCTGCTGGACACTTTGTACATTCACTGTCTGTTGCTGTGCTTGCGCACACACACACACACACACCTGGCTTGAAAGTGTTGAAATGGCATTACCAATGTGGCAATGGTTCTGCTGGGCACTCTATACAAGCACTGGTTCTGCTGGGCTTGGAAAAATCCCCCCACCCCAACTTCAGTTTCTACTACAGAGACTCTCTGGTTTAACATCAGTCCTTTGGTTTTTGCTGTTCCCCCCACTTTTGGAAACAATGGAGGACAGAAGCACCTTCTTTGGGTACTCATAAAACTGGACCCCCCTAGTCCAATCTTTTTGAAACTTGGGGGGGTGTCTTTTGAAGAAAGGCACCAGAAACTACTGAAATTGTGGTGCCTCTCCCTCAAAAAAACAGCCCCTCCGACTCCTGGATACCCTCAGATAGATTCCCAATTGACTATAATGGTCCCTATGATGGACTGCACTTAAAAACTGGTTTCCTAATGCAGCGAAGTTGGGGAGATGGAAACTCTTAACTCATCACTGGAATGGAGAGCTTGAGTGGCAGGCTGCTCCCCTTCTCTGATTGGCCAGCACCAGCTGAGGAAAACTATATGATCAGCTGAGTGCTAAAGAGGGAACGGTTATTCCATTCCCTTACCCAGAAGAAGAAGAAGAGATTGGATTTATACCCCACCCTTCACTACCCAAAGGTGTCTCAGAGCACCTTACAAACTCCTTTTCCCTTCCCCTCCCCACAACAGACACCCTGTGAGGTAGGTGGGGCTGAGAGAGCTCTTGACAGAAACTGCTCTTTTTCAGGAACAGCTCTTATCAGAACTACGGCTTGCCCAAGGTCCTCCAGCCAGGTGCAAGTGGAGGAGTGGGGAATCAAACCCGGTTCTCCCAGATTAGAGTCTGCACACTTAACTACTACACCAAACTTTACTCTCGGGTAGCCCCAATAGCAGGGACACCCACTTTCTAACCTGAACCAGAGACCCACAAAACTCAGGCCAAGGAAGACACTCCTGGTTCTGAAACACAGAACAAGTCATAGCTCTGGAAACAGGGTCCCCATTTTCAGGTGACAACAAGGCAGTCCTCAGGGCAAACCTCCAGTCTTCTTCCCCACCCAGGAAGATATACATATGAAACAATGGGTTCCACCACGTAGGTATCTGCATTTCTAAAGGCTATTCAGAGGCCACCTGGTGAAAAGCCCTGTCTCCAGAAACTCACTCAGCCTTTTGTGTGATCCGATGTCTATGTGTGAGACTTGTCTTTCCTTGCTCCATCCCTCTGGATACCAAGATAAACCAATCAAACATTCGAATTATTAAAGATCCTTCCTGAACTAATCAGCGACCCATCTCCCATCTTTTATCTATATCTGGGAACCTATTCAACTGTCTTGGCAGAACCATCAATAGACATACAATTCATTCAACTAGCCCCAACTTCTGTTTCACTTGTATGTCAGCAAATACCTTTGGAATAACCCTCTCATTCCAGTCTCCATATATTTGTCTAAGATATCTGCATTCTTACACCTTTGCCAGACCTATCAAGGTAAACATTAACTTTCCATGTACAGTGAATGGTCATCCATTCTGGTTCATCCTGCCACACATTAAGAAACATCATTTCTTTTGTCTGACACCAGGGAAATGCCAGGCCACTCTATTGTTCCACAATGGACACTCCCAGCCCAACCATTCAGCACCTGGCTTAATCCCATTATACCCAGACTCTGCCCCTCTGGACGTTCAGTGGTCATATCAGGCTGTGCCTCTCCTCACACCTGCATCCCCTTGGATGCCTCACCCCAAGATACCAACCACGTTTGAAAAACATTGGACTAGGGGGTCCAATTCTACGGGCCCCCAAACAGGTTGCCCCTATCCCCTCCATTGTTCTCTATGGTGGGAAAAAGTAACTTGGGATCTTGGTTGGTATTGTGGGAAGAGGCTCCAGCAGCTACCCTGTGAGTTTGGAGCCTCTCCCTCAAACCACCTCCCCTCCAGACCCCAGAATATACCCTGTTTTTGCCATTGACTTCAATGGCCCATAGGAGATAATGGGGCTGAAATTGACATTCGGCTGGCCGAAAGACTCCCGAATCCGCTCGTACTGATGAAACTGACATGCGGGAGTCTTACTGCCAGCCAAAATTGATTCTGCCCGATTCGGCCAAAATGGGCCGATTTTTTTTTTTTTTTTGCACACCCCTAGTCTGGAGACTAAGTCCTATGAGGAAAGGTTGAAGGAGCTGGGTATGTTTGGCCTGGAGAGGAGACAACTGAGAGTCCATTCAGATGGCTCTTTAGATCCACCACAGACACAATTCCCTGGTGTATTAAAAATGCACGACCAGACACAAATATCTGGGAAATGTCCCTGTTCCGTGGACATCCTGTTTTGCCGCGCCTCCTATCCGGACTTAAAAGACAGTACTTTAAATCTAGAGTTTTCCGGACCCGACGGGACAACAGTGGACTTTCACCCGTCTGATCATTCAACCAGCACGCAATCCTCCCGTCGGCGTGGTCTGACATCAGACCATCCTTAGCGGGCACGATTAAAAAAAAAAACACCACCCAATATGCGCTTAAACGCATTTAAAAATGAGGCTGCAGAACCCTGATCTAGTGCCATGAACACGTTGATGTTTAAGAATGACCCGTGATTATGAGGACGATCACTTAATGCAGTAGGAGCTGGTGGGGGGATGGGTCTTTCAACATGCAAAATAGTCTCTCCAGTGAGGATGATCTCAATGGCAAGGGGAATGGCCAGGACTCGTTTAGGCTATGTGTCCGTCACGCAGTGCGTTTGATTCTGTGCATGGGTGGATCTACAAGGACGCGCAGTCATGCCCATGCGCTTGCGTTGAAAGTTTTTTTTTTTAAAAAAAAAACCATCGCACACGCCTCCTTCAGTAGACACCGTCTAGACAATCCACAGCGGAAGCAGCGCGCAGTAAGGCGATTCCCCCGGGGGTGTCTGGTCGTGCAAGGATGGATTTAAACAATCGGGATCAAATTTGAGCTGGTATCATGGCGGGATTGGCTGCCCATCTGAACGCACTCTGAAAGATGATATGATAAACATCTTCAAGTACTTGAAAGGCTGTCATATAGAGGATGGTACAGAGTTGCCCCAGAAGATCAGACCAGAACCAACGGGTTGAAATTAAATCAGAAGAGTTTTCGGCTGAAGGTTAGGAAGAACTTCTTGACAGTTAGAGTGGTTCTTCAGTGGTACAGGCTTCTTCAGGAGGTGGTGGGCTCTCCTTCTTTGAAGGTTTTCAAACAGAGGCTAGATGCCATCTGTCAGCTGATTCTGTGAACTTAGGCAGATTATGAGAGGGAGGGCAGGAAGGGTTGTCTCAGTGCTTAGTTCTTTTGGCCCTTTTTTACACACCCAGGGAAATGCTGATTACCACTTTGGGATCAGGAAGGAATTTTTCTCCAGGCCAGTTTGTCCGGGGATCCTGGAGGTTTTTTGCCATCTTCTGGGCATGGAACAGGGGTCACTGGGGGTGTGGAGGGGGAGGTATTTGTTAATTCCCTGCATTGTGCAAGGTGTTGGACTAGATGATTCTGGAGGTCACTTCCAACTCTATGATTCTATGATGCTATTCATTAGCTCAATGGTGGCTTTATTTATTTACCGATCTGCACCATGAAATCATCAAGCCCTTTCCCTTTTAACTGTAGATAACCTATGTACAAGCCACTGGACTTCCAGCATATTGGCAAACTCAACTTGCTCAAAGCTCAGCTGCACAGGTAATATGATTCTAATACTGAGGACTAGGCTGCTACCTGTGCTTCACTACGGTATTTAAGTTTTTTAAATCCAATTATAATACTGACGATATGAAATTTGAAATGTAACATTTGTTGTAGGAATTCTAACAGAGAAGACTGTAGTGTAAAATGTTGTGTCTTGTCATTGACATGCAATGTAAAGCTTGAAACCTCAGCCGGATTGTAATCTGGAACGACACTATTGGATGAAGCATGTTCAGTAACCAATCAAATGTAAGAGAACTGTGCTGGAGAGAACTGTGTTTATTGGTTGTTATCGTTGTAATAAGATTGGACCTTAACTATGTGAGGGCATGGCTACACCAGCCCGGGAGAATTTTAAAGGAGCTATGCTCCACTGTTGTTCTGTGTGTTGTTGTCGTGTCGTCTGATGCTGCGTGATCTTTGGAAGTTCTCATGCTCAAATAAAGCTGATTCACTTTGTTACTTACTTCGTTGTTGAGTTGCATACTTTCTGTACTGAAGGACATCTCTGTAGACCACATGGGTGGTTCTGCCCTCAGGTGCTAGGATCACCAGGCTGCTTGATGAGCTCACTCTGGAGCAGGCCACATAGAACTGTCCATTTAAGAAGCAGTCATCTGTTAAGTCAACTCTTGCCATCTTCCATGAAAATGATGACCTCTCTACTTGTGTTCCTGGATTGTTTTGCTCATATGGAGACTGTGTTGTTCTGAGCACCTCAGGGTGATCTTGCTGGTACTTGGCCTGTGCAGCTCAGTGCACTGCAGGAGTACTATGTGCAAATGTCTTTGCCGCATTCCTAAGTTGCCTGGTGTATCTGGCTCGATGTTTGCTGGGAGCTTTCTTGGGGGCAGTAAGAGGTGAGAGGTGTGAGGGGGAGTTGGTGTGAGGGAGTGGTGATGTGGTGGACTTTTCTTCAGGTTCATGAGGGAGGCACAAATCGAAATAGCTCCTAAAATGTCCTTTACTATCTCCCCATAAACATTCACACCCTAGCCCTGCTCCTACACCTGACAGACACCGGGGGGATTGTATTTACAGGCATCGGGGAGGCTAGATCAGCAACAGTGCTAAGGCAATCCTGCTGAGCAAACCTCCCCAGCAGCTGTAAGCATCCCACCTCCTCTCTTACATCTGACAGGCAGCTGCCTGTCCTGTGTAGGACAGGGAGGGGGGAGTATTAGAAGCCACTGTGGAGGCAGGGCTGGCAGGATCACTAAGGCATTACTGCTGGGACAGGCTGCCTCGTGGTTTTAAGCACCCTGCAACCACTGCTGCACCTGACAGACAACCACCTGTTAGGTGTAGGAGGTGGGGGGGGAGTGTGTTTGAAGCCATCAGAGAGGCTGGGTCAGCAGCTTTGCTTCACCTCACAGGTGGTTCTTGGCCACTCCTGATTTCCTCAACTGTCAGTAGCTGTCTGCAATCCCCAGCAACGGTTGGCTTTTTTTAACCTCAGAACACTGAGCTCTGCAGCTGACCAATCAGAGAGTGGGGGGGGGTGCAGAGAGGCAGCTGCCTGGCAGCCACATAGGAATCAATGGGGGAGCACATTTTCCCCCTTTTGACCCACTTAGGGGTCGAATTTCTAAAAATCCCTTCTTAGTGAGCACCCACGCCACAGTAGAGCATAAGAACATAAGAGACGCCAATGTTGGATCAGGCCAAAGGCCCATCCAGTCCAACACTCTGTCACACAGTGGCCAAAAATACCAGGTGCCATCAGGAGGTCCACCAGTGGGGCCAGGACATTAGAAGCCCTCCTGAAGCGCTCTCCCTGAATTTGGTGTCTCTAGGTTTGGCCTGGGCATTGATTTTACGGTGAGGGGACTTTCTTTTATATATATAGATTATGGAATACTGGTTAATTTGTTCTGGAAAACCACAGCAATGTTAAGGAGCATATCACCATTTTTATTCTCCCATGGGATTCCTGGGCAATGAGGGTAAGGAACTCTCTTTGGCCATGGGCTCAGATGCTGGGGAAATCCTCATGCTCTCTGCCTACTCATAACACTTCTCTCTCCCAGCACTCCCTGGCCCGCAGCATGACTCCATTTCATGGCCAGATTTTTGGAAGTGCTGCTGGTGGTTTTTGCTGCTTCTGGTCTCTACCTTGGATTGCTACTGCCTGTTGCTGCCTGGCTGGGAAGACATTCTGCATCTCCCTGCTGGACATCTTCAGACTGGCTTTCTCATTATTACTTTGTTTGAAAACATATTATTATTTCAAGATTTTCCTGTGTTGTTTGATTATTATTTTTTACTGATGAGGTTGGTGGGGGCAGGAGTACTCTTTTCTTTCTTTAAAAAAATGTTTTTCATGGTTTGGTTTTGTGCTTTTAAGAAAAGGGCTGGGTTCTCGTCTCTGAGCTCATTTGGCATTCTTACCTGCTTTGGATTCTTTCTGTTTACTAACTACCAGGGCAAGCAGAAAGCAGGGGGTGAAATGCCTCCCAGCCATTTGATCCCCAGCTTTTGGCTGGCCGTGATAAGCTGTGGTCAGCAGAAAGCTGGGGGGGTTAATTGCTCAGAGCCATTTAACCCCTGCTATCTGCTCCTAATGAAACACTAGGAAACTGCCACAACCTGCAGCAAAATTAATGGGAGTTCATGGCAGATCTTAAGGTCATGAACATGGTTTCATGAGCCATGAATCAGCCAGAATTCATGATGAAC
>NW_015166496.1:0-882 GCF_001447785.1 Gekko japonicus
ATTGTTTGAACTTCAATAAAGTTTATAAAATCAAAAAGAAAAAGGAAAAATATGAGCTAACCAAAGAAAATCACTCTCCTATCATTTTAACACACTTAGTTGTACTTATATAACAAATTTCTTGCATTAAACAACATTCGTTCTCGTGGGAAGTGCATTTCATGGACATGAGCAAAGCCAGTAAATAGTGACGCGAGCACAACACAAAACAGTGCAAAATCTCGATGCAGTTCTCCTTGACACTGTTTTGGCTCTGCTCCTGGAATGTTTAAGACGTCCTGACGGAGCTGTGAAATGTACAAAGCAGACTGAAAAGTCCTCGTTTTTCAAAGCAGCCATTTCCTCCAGGGGAATTAGGGTTGCCAGCCTCCAGGTGGGGGCCGGAGATCACCCAGAATTACAACTGCTGTCCAGATGACAGATCAGTTCCCCTGAAGAAAATGGCTGCTTTGCAGGGTGGAGTCTATGGCATTATAATCTGCTGAAGTCACACCACTCCCCAAACCTTGCCTTCCCCCAAGGCTCCACCCCCAAATCTCCAGGAAACTCCCAGCCTTGAGCTGGCAACCCTAAGGGGAACTGATCTCTGTAGTTGGGAGATGTTATTATTCAGGAGATCTCCAGGCCCCCACCTGGAGGTTGCCAAACCCTAGAAGGAAGCAGGAAAAAGGTCTTTCAGAAGGGGAAAGGGGAAAGAGGAAACAGTGGGGGGGGAGGAAGTGAGATGCCTCCTGCAAGTCCTCGTGGGTTTTCACTTCATTGAATCTAACAGCAAAGATTCCTAGTAAAGCAATATGAGAATAAAGGGTTGAAGAGGCTCAAATGACTATTAGAAACCACATTGGTGTTTGGGGGTGGCTTACAACATCTATTTGAAGTGGG
>NW_015166496.1:900-2042 GCF_001447785.1 Gekko japonicus
CCCAGAAGATATCCTGTTGGAGAAGAACACTTGGCTGATGACAATCAGGGTTGCCACCCTCCAGGTGGGACCTGGGAATACCCTAGAATTATAGCTCATCTCTAGAATACAGTTCCCCAGGAGAAAATGGATGGTTTAGAGGCTGGACTCCATGGCATTGTACCCCACTGAGGTCCCTGTCCTCCCCAGATTCTGTCCCCAAACCTCCAGGAGTTTCCCAGCCGGGAGCTGGCAACCCTACGGCCCTCCATCCCCTGGTAGTGGCCAGGAGGGACATGGCAACCCTACGAAGAAGAGAAGATTGGATTTATACCCCGCCCTTCACTACCCAAGGGAGTCTCAGAGCGGCTTACAAACTCCTTTCCCTTCCCCTCCCCACAACAGACACCCTTGTGAGGTAGGTGGGGCTGAGAGAGCTCTTGACAGAAACTGCTCTTTTTCAAGAACACCTCTGATAGAACTACGGCTTGCCCAAGGTCATCCAGCAGGTGCAAGTGGAGGAGTGGGGAATCAAACCCAGTTCTCCCATATTAGAGTCCACACACTTAACCACTACACCAAACGTATCAGTGGAAGGGGTTAAAAATGAAAGAGAACCATGAAGTGGGGCTTATGCTTGTCATTCTGTTTATGATACCCCACCCCACGTTTAGAGAGCACTCAGGGCTGCTGAAAACGATTTTTTGAAATCCATGTATTACGCTGTCATTCGATGAAAGCCAAACAGCCATGCCAGAGATAAATTGGGTCGACCCAAGCGTAATCGAGCCTTACAGAGCAGCAGAAACACAAAAAGTACCTCCTCCCAAAAAATACTGAAAGCCTCACATCCCTTCAGAACAAAACCTGGTCCCTCATCAGGGGCCATCTCATATCTCTCCCCCAGGGGTCATTTCCTGCAGGAGCGCACAGGAGCGGAGCTCTGGCAGTAAAGAGCCCAGGGGGCGGGCACATGCAACAAGCCCCACCCCCTGCTCCCAGCAGCCCTCAGTCAGAGCAAGAAGCAGCCAGGTAAGTTGCAGAGCCCCCCCCCCAGTCCAAAACAGTCCAGTGGAGCCTTTAAGACCAAGTTTTATTCAGGTACAAGCTCTCCCTCCTCTGCGAGGGCAGATCTGCACGTTCCCCCCCCCCCCATAGCTCGC
>NW_015166496.1:2110-3991 GCF_001447785.1 Gekko japonicus
GGTGTGGCATATGCAAATAAGTTATGCTAATGAGGTCCTGCACCTCTTTTTCTACAAAATGACCCCTGCGAGTCTCCCCCATGATCTGAGCATGATCTGAGCACTGAACTAATCCTTGTGGAAACGCCACTGGACTCCTTGCTAGGAAAGCATGGAATGCAGAATGGCATTAAAAAAAAAAAACAGCTATACGCCCAGAGGGAAATTATCTTAATGGGAGAAAAACAAATCTCGGGATGAACAAATGTATCAACACAACTACAAGTGGAAGGGAGGCAGCCCCCAAACCACTCTGATAAATTGCTGAGGCGTACATTAAATATCTTGTGGTTCAGACACCACACGGACATGATCGCTCGTGGCTGCTGTTCTGACAGGCGTTTCCTGTCAGGCAGGGCACCACACCGGTGTGATGCAGTGGTCAGAAAGCTGAGGGGAGAGCTCCAAGTTCAAATCCCCCCTCCCACTCTGCCACGGAAGCTTGCTGGGTGACCTTGGGCCAATCGCACGCTCTCAGCCTGAACTTGTTTCACGGGGCAGTTGTGAGGATAAAGAAATATGGGGTAGGATAAAAGGAAGGAAGGATGGGCAGGATAAGAGAGGGAGGAGGAGGAGATTGGATTTCTACCCCCGCCCTTCACTACCCAAAGGTGTCTCAGAGCGGCTTACAAACTCCTTTTCCTTCCCCTCCCCACAACAGACACCCTGTGAGGGAGGTGGGGCTGAGAGAGCTCTGACAGAAACTGCTGTTTTTCAAGAACAGCTCTTATCAGAACTATGGCTTGCCCAAGGTCATCCAGCCAGGTGCAAGTGGAGGAGTGGGGAATCAAACCCGGTTCTCCCAGATTAGAGTCTGCGCACTCAACCACTATACCAAACTGGCTCTCAAGACTCAAAACAGTTTCCCAAAATACTTCCGCACCACAGGATATCCACTGATGCCCACAGCAACAGTGGCATCGCCACAGGGCTCATTTTGTCTCCAGAGGTGCTGCGCCCTTGTCCTGCCAGTTTTAATTCGGTGCTCAAATTATGGGGGAAGGACTCTCCCAAATTGGAGGACTGGTGGTCAATTAAAGAGGTTATATCCCACTCAGGTCCCTGTCCTCCCCAGGCTCTATCCACAAATCTTCGGGTGTTTCCCAACCTGGATCTGACCACCCTACTACCCCATTCCTCACCGGTGGCCAGGCGAGACCTGACAACTTTAGCAGTTTCCCAACCTGGATCTGCAAGAAGATCAAATCAGTCGATCCTAAAAGAAATCAATCCTGACTGTTCCCTGGAAGGCCAGATAATGAAACTGAAGCTCCAATACTTTGGCCACCCAATGGGAAGGGAGCACTCCCTGGAGAAGACCGACTCAAAACAGTTTCCCAAAATACTTCCGCACCACAGGATATCCACTGATGCCCACAGCAACAGTGGCATCGCCACAGGGCTCATTTTGTCTCCAGAGGTGCTGCGCCCTTGTCCTGCCAGTTTTAATTCGGTGCTCAAATTATGGGGGAAGGACTCTCCCAAATTGGAGGACTGGTGGTCAATTAAAGAGGTTATATCCCACTCAGGTCCCTGTCCTCCCCAGGCTCTATCCACAAATCTTCGGGTGTTTCCCAACCTGGATCTGACCACCCTACTACCCCATTCCTCACCGGTGGCCAGGCGAGACCTGACAACTTTAGCAGTTTCCCAACCTGGATTTGCAAGGAGATCAAATCAGTCAATCCTAAAAGAAATCAACCCTGACTGTTCCCTGGAAGGCCAGATCATGAAACCGAAGCTCAAATACTTTGGCCACCCAATGAGAAGGGAGCACTCACTGGAGAAGACCCTGATGCTGGGAAAGATTGAAGGTCAAAGAAGACGGGGACGGCAAAGGAT
>NW_015166496.1:4600-7669 GCF_001447785.1 Gekko japonicus
AGAACTTATGACTGGCCCAAGGTCACACCAGCAGCTGCATGTGGAGGAGTGGGGAATCAAACCCGGTTCTCCCAGAGTCCGCGCTCCTAACCACTACACCAAAGTGGTGTAGTTTGGTCAGTGTACAGAACAGGTGGTGGTGGTGGAGATAAGCCATTTTATTTTCACTAACAAGGGTGCTGAAGCACCTCCTGAAAGATTATATGGGTGTGTTTTGTGCACTGAGCATCTCTTGGAAAGATCAATTTTATGAAACGGAGGGACGGAGGGACAGAGGGCCCTGCATTAGAAGAATGAGCCCAGTAAGCTCTTTCGTAAGTGCTCGGAGTTCCGAGATGGCTGGTCAGAAGCGTTTAAGCTCTTAAAAAACGATGGCAAATTAATATCCTGACCTACACGGTCACATGAATCTGTTTCATGCCTGGTACGATTTGCCATGGAGGAATTAACTTCCAAAGCTGGCCTCTCACCCTGCCTCCCCAGCCTTTTTGTATATTTTCTTTGAAAATGTAGAATTTATTTATTTATTTATTTGATTTCATTTATACCCCACCCTCCCCGCACGTGGGCTCAGGGCGGCTTACACAGGCACAAAAGTGTGGTAAAAATACAACAAGTTAAAACAATTAAGGCACAAGTGCAGTAAAAGTCAACGGTTAAAACCAACACAGTGACTCACAGAAGCTCCTACCCTGTGACGAATTTTGTTGGACTTTAGGGTGCTACCCGACTCCTTCTCTTTTCAGATCTGAAGGAGTGAGCAGTGAATCACGAAAGCTCTTCTACCCTGCCACCAATTTGGTTAGTCTTTAAGGTGCTCCTGGACTCTTGGTCTTTTCTACTGCCTGCCCTCCATGGCTTAAAAGAGAAGTACTTGCGCACTGCTGCTGGGGGGATTCCCCGCAAGGTGTGCATGTGCATCTCTTGGGACTGTCACAGTTTGGAGGGGGTGGAAATGAGTGAAATACGTTTACAACCTTGGGGATCAAAATGGCTTTAATTCTTAAATGCAAAGGGCTGTGTGTCCAGTGTTCCCTCTAAACTGAGTTAGTGTGAGCTAGCTCACAGTATTTTAGCCTCCGGCTCACACATTTTTGTCTTCGCTCAGGAAGGATGGCTCCAGAGCAAGCTAATTGATGCAGTAGCCAAATCGCTTGCTCACAACCTTAATGCCAGTAGCTCACAAAGTAGAATTTTTGCTCACAAGACTCCACAGCTTAGAGGGAGCATTGGTTGTGTCCAACAACAAGTAGAACGTTGTTTGCAGAATAGAATTTTTCCTCCTTTGCTGCTATCGCCCATGTTCCCCCAAAAGCAGTGCCCATGGGGGTCACGGCACCCCCAAGCACAGCAATGAGCAATGCAGAGGGATTGCTGAAAAGGGGGAGGAGGAGGAGAAGATTGGATTTATACCCTGCCCTTCACTACCCAAGGGAGTCTCAGAGCGGCTTACAAACTCCTTTCCCTTCCCCACAACAGACACCCTGTGAGGGAGGTGGAGCTAAGAGAGCTCTTGACAGAAACTGCTGTTTTTCAAGAACAGCTCTTATCAGAACTACGGCTTGCCCAAGGTCATCCAGCCAGGTGCAAGTGGAGGAGTGGGGAATCAATCCCTGTTCTCCCACATTAGAGTCGGCGCACTTAACCACTACACCAAACTGGATCTCAGTATTCAAATATTGAAGTATTGAAGTATTCAAGTATTCAATTGTGTCTTTTTTTAATTTTTGACTTGCTACTCCACCCTGCATTGCTAACTTAGGGCAGGTAACTCAAACTGCAAATGCCAGCTCCAGTGGAGTGGCACAGTGGTGTAATAGCAGCATTGTTTTCACGTTGTGCCAGGGTTCCCTTCCCAGGTCCCCCCCAGCCACTAGCAGGGATGGGGGAGTACAGTTGCCAGATGCAGGCTGGGAAATTCATGGAGATTTGGGGATGGAGCCTGGGGAGAACAGGAATATTAGTGGGGTACAATGCCATAGAGTCCACCCTTCAAAGTATCCATCTTCTCCAATGGAACTGATCTCTATAGTCTGGAGATGAACTGTAATTCCAGGGAATCCCTCCCCAGGTCCCACCCAGGGTGGGACTATGGTGGGGCTATTGGGTGCCTCACCTGCCTTTTTTAAAGGCATAGCTCCACAGGAATTTCCCCTGTAAATGATTTCCCCAATTATTTTAAAACATTTTTTTTTAAAGACGTGCACTCCTTTAAGCAGAGTGGGGTGCTGTAGTTGACTAATTCCCGCACTGAGCAAGGGGGTTGGAGTAGGTGACCTCTAGGATACCTTCTAAGGCCTCACCCGCCTTTTTTAAAGGCATAGCTCCACAAGCATTTCCCCTGTAAATGATTTCCCCCCCCCCAATTATTTTAAAACATTTTTTTAAAGACGTCCACTCCTTTAAGCAGAGTGGGGTGCTGTAGTTGACTAATTCCCGCACTGAGAAAGGGGGTTGGAGTAGGTGACCTCTAGGATACCTTCTAACACTGTGTCAAGAAACTGGTCTCCATTAAGAGAGTTTTTCTAAGTGTTAGCTTTCTTGACTATAGAAGTCATCACCCCCACCTGCCGGCTTGTGATCAGAAATGTTGCTTAGGCTGGGAGGCGTGATTATCAGCAGCTGAGAACTGTCATCTAAAGTGGCTGGCAGCTTGCAATTTGGAGATCTCTCCTGGTCGCAGCTTTCTATTGTCTAAATGGCTTTTCCTTCTGCACTGAGAACTTCAGCCCCACCAGCCACAATATCTTGGCTACGGGCCTAGTCCCATCTGGAGGCTGGCACCCCTAGGTTGTGCCATGGTCTTGCGGTTTGTTTCCCGCAGCTAGGACTTTTAAGGAAAGAACACCTGCTTTGCCTGCAGAAGTTCCCTGGTGCAATCTCCAGTCAGAAAGCACCTTAGGTTGCAGGTATAGTTGCCAACCTCCAGGTGGGGCCTGGAGACCTCCCACCTCTCCAGACAACAGAGCTCAGTCCCCCTGGAGAAAATGGCTGCTTTGGAGGGTGGACTCTATAGCAATGCACCCTTATTGAGGTCCCTCCCCTCTCAATACCCTACCCCAGGTTTCA
>NW_015166496.1:7740-36906 GCF_001447785.1 Gekko japonicus
TCCTGCTGAGGACCCAGAGAGCCATAGCCAGTCAGTTTTGAAGAGGGTTCCCCAGCCTCTAGGTTGGGCCCAGAGATCTTCCAGAGTTCTAACCAATCTCCAGACGACAAGGACTAGTTCCCCTGGAGAAAATGCCTGTTTGGGAGGGTGGACTCTACGGCGTTATACTCTGCCGAGGTCCCTTCCCTCCCTAAACCCAGCCTCTCCAGGTTCCATCGCCCAGATCTCCGGGTATTTTCCAACCCTAGTGTAGGCAGCTGGGTCCACTCTAGGTGGGGCCAGGGGACCGGAGTTCGCTTGGAATTACAATTGGTCTTCAGTCTACGGAGTTCCGTTGCCCTGGAGAAAATGGCTGTTTTGGAGGGTACTCTCTACTGCACCACAATCTCACTGAGCTCCCTCCCCTCCCCAAACGCCAGCCTCCCCGCCCCCCCGGTGCCACCCCCAAATCCCCAGGAATTACCCAGGCCAGAGCTAGGGAATGCTACCTGGCTTTCTGGAAGGCACCTTCGTAGAAAAACCCTAAAGGAAATGGTGGAGAGGACAAGAAACCTCAACGCTCCCTTCCTCCCCTGAGCACCAGTCACTTTTTCCTTGGTGTGGTGGTTAAGTGTGCGGACTCTAATCTGGGAGAACCGGGTTTGATTCCCCACTCCTCCACTTGCACCTGCTGATGTGACCTTGGGTCAGTCACAAGCTCTGGCACAGCTGTCCTTGAAAAAGAGCAGTTCCTGTCTGTGGCTGTTGTGGGGAGGGGAAGGGAAAGGAGTTTGTAAGCCGCTCTGAGACACCTTTGGGTAGTGAAGGGCGGGGTATAAATCCAACCTCTTCTTCTTTCTTCCCTTTGTACAAAAACCCTCAGCCCCAGAACATGCTGGTGTCGGGTTGCAGTTTCACGACTGAGTCGCTCTGCAGTTAAAGCAGAGCATGTGGCAGAGGCTGCCAGCCACGTTGTGGTCTCTGATGTAGGTTTCTGTTCCCCTTCTGGGCTCTGCAGAGGCACAGGAGTTGTTGTCCACAGAAACTGGACTGGGTTTGTCCCCCAGCTGCGGAGGTGACGCCGGAGGGATGAATTAAAGGCCGGTGACCTGGAATGAGGGAAGATCCGCACAGCAGGCAAGCTTAAAGAGGCCAGAGCCGAAGAGACGGCTGGCAGATGAGAGAGGAATGAAGATAAAGGCCCCTGGGGCAAGGCGGAGAAGCAGGAAACAGGGAGACTGCAGCAGATAATTTGAGAGTTCAGAAGGGCTGTATAAAGAGACAACGTGTAATGACTTAGCTCGCTTACGAGAAAAGATGGGATGGATGCAGTGTAAGATGAAAGCTTTCTGGCATTGTTAGGTTGAGAGTTGATACTGTGGAGAAAATACAACCTACCATGCTTAGGTGTGCAAGTAAAAGGGATTTTGAAAGCTAACATTGCTAAAAGTATGTAAGAATAACTTAAAGGGTTTAGAGTGTTAATACACAAGAGATACGTGCCCAAATTAAAACTGTCAAACTGCCAAGAAACACCTGTTTCTTTCCTTCTCTATTTTTATTGATATAAAACTGGTTAATAATAGTATATTATCGATAAAATGAAATATAGCAGATAGGATATAGAAAAATTAGTTGTTTACTGGGAACAGATCTTTGGTTTAATGATGCTTGTTGTGGAATACAAATTAAAACAAGGGGGGAAATTGGTAATATGTATGTAAACATGATGTTGTGAGCGAGACATTCGGCTAGATATGTTAAAATGTATTGCTCTTTTTTTTTTAATGTAATCTTTGAAAATAATAAACCTTGCCCAACCATGGGCAAGGGGGGGGGGCAATTTTGCCAGTTACAGTATGATCCTCCTTTATTCATCTGTTGCAACTGGAGATGTGCCGTCGCCCTATGGTGTTTGAGAAGCATCTGAAATTTCTGTCTCTGACTGCCTGTCCCGATGGTACGTAGAGATGGAAACCCGGGCGGTTATTCAGCAAACAGTGTTCAAGACCCATCCAATAACCGCCCCGTGCTGGTTAAAAGTGAGGTTTCATCCTTTATCAACAGCCCAGATTACAATTCGGCAGTTGGAACGCAACAGAGGGCTAACTGCTCAGCATGAAGGAACTGGAAAACTGAGAATCCAGGGAACCCAACATACTTATCGGTATAGCGGTGTATCACTATAATGGTGTATCGATATTGCCAATTTAAAAAAAACTTTCTGAGGAAACTAGCCATGCGGAAGCCCCATGGCTTCTACACAGAGTTGGCAGCCACAGATGGGAAACTCCACCAGGCTGTCCCGATCTAGAAAACACCTGCCTCTTTTCACAAGAAGCTCTTACGAAAGAATGCATCTTACAGAAGGAAAGTCCCTGTGGTTGTTAATTAACTGACTGTGGTTTCTAAATGAAGAAATGCCAGATTCGTTGTGCTTCAGATTTAATTTCCATTTTATCCCTGAGATGCATTTTTTAAAAGGTTATCAATGGTCAGAAAGATCAATGCAGCACAAATATAGGATTAAAGACGGCTAACCACCCAGATATGTTTATTTCCCATCTTCAGCTACTTCTACATAGTAGGGTTGCCAAGTGTTTTTTGAGCCGCAGCGGGGGACTCCCGGCTGGCGTGAAGCGCGCTCACGCCATGCGCACGTCACCCGGAAGTGACGTGACGACGCCGGGCACGCTGGGGGTGGGGCCACGACCATCCGAGGGAAAACCATAGAGTTTTCCCTCGGATGACCGTGGCCCCGCCCCCAGCGTGCCCGGCGTGGTCGCGTCACTTCCGGGTGATGTGCACGTCGGGGTGGGGTTCAGCATCTATGTCCTACTGTTCCCCCCCCCCGAGGAACTGGCTGGCCACTGTGCAAGACAGCATACTGGACTAGATGGACCACTGGTCTGATCCAGCAGGGCTCTTCTTATGTTCTTACGTGGCTACCTACAAGCCAGCCCGAATGCCGAAATTTCCATTAATCATAAAACGATCTAGTGTCTTCCCTCCGCCCAACTTCCTCTTTAAGCCAGATCTGTCATGGAGTTAAACCACATGGTTGAAATGATTTCTGCTGAATTTTATCACAAAAATGGGAAGGTTTTTTTTAATCAACCTCCATTGTTCCAGGGCAGTCACAAGACATCATTTAGCATCATTGAGTGATGTAACTACTTCTCAAAATCCCATTTCTGTATTTGACAGAATGGTTGCATGTAACCCCCGCCTGAGAACAGGATATCCTGTCCTTATGTAGCATCTATGATTCGCTTCACTCTATGCAAAAGTATGTTCACATTGTGGCTGCCAATTCTTTTTTTCTTGGCAAGGTTCCTGTGCCTTTCCCAACTCTGTGGCAAGCAGAAACACAACTGCAGAAGGATTTAGCTAGGCAGGGCAACTGCTTGTCAGTGCAGAAAAGCTTCCGCTTAGGAAAGACGCAAGAATCGTGCCAGAAGAATATACACAGGACATATCAGAACACACTCTCACATGCTGTGTACAGATATGACCAACGATTTTTCTTTTAAATAAAAAGGGTTGTCACTTTATTTTTACTAGCTGTACTTCTGTGTCTCAAACAACAAGTGTTTTCCAAACGAAGTTTTTCCTGGCATAGAGATAGCAATGATGGGCAAAGCTTTCCCTGGCCTAGTTTGTGTGTGCCAAGCCTAGGGATGGGTACAAACCGCATTTCTGCAGTTTGGTTCATGATTCATGGTTGAACCACGAACTGAGCCATGAACCTATATGAACCAGAAGGTTGGTTTGCAAACTGACCTGGTTTGTATTGGTTCGTGAATCATTAAAAGTTTTAAACCCCTGCTTTCTGCTCCCCATGAAAAGCCATGGAGAGCAGAAAGCAGGGGGCCATTTAAACCAAACAGCTGAGCAGAAAGTTTAAACCACCACAAACTGCATCAAATTTCATAAAAGTTCATTATGGTTCTTCAGTTCCCAAACATTGCTTCATGAACCACGAACCAGTCAAAATTCATGACGAACTTTAGTTCATCATCCAGTTCATGTCCATCCCTAGTCAAGCCAGTATTAAGTGCGTATGGGATGATAGAAAAGGTGACAACCCTAGTTTTAAAAAGCAAAGGAAGGAAATGTTCAAAAACACATTTTTAAACATTCAAATGGCATTTCCTCCCACTGTCGCTGTAAAAAAAAAACCCCACCCAGTTGTCATGTGAAAACACTCTTAAATTTAGGTTCAGTTTCCCTGTATCAAACAGGGTTTTTGGCTGTACATTGCAATCTCTGCATCTGAATGTGTCACAAGGTCATCCAAATACGCCTGCCAAAAGTTTGACTGTCCCCACTGTAAGATTAGCTCTAGGTCTGATCCTCACATATAATAAAGCTGCTACACTGGGGTTGTTTCCACAGGGATGATTTGCTCTTCTTTCGCTCTCAAACTGGAGTAGGAATTTTGGGGAGGTATCCATATGCACTCACTGGAGAAGACCCTGATGCTGGGAAAGATTGAAGGTCAAAGAAGACGGGGACGGCAAAGGATGAGATGGTTAGACAGTGTCATTGATGCAACGAACATGAAATTGAGCCAACTTCAGAGGACGGCGGAAGACAGGAGGGCTTGGCGTGATGTGGTCCATGGGGTCGCGAAGAGTCGGACTCGACTGTGCGACTGAACAACAAATCCATATGACATCATCCTCTACCTGTTCCCCTTACATGATTTCTCCCTGTTTTGCTCCAATCTTTCCAGAAACACTGGAGTCAAAGTGGATTCGCTCCATGTGGATGAGAAAGTGCAGATGTTCATAACTCCCCACCTGTATCTGACACCACCATGTTCACTCCATGTCACCAAACACCTGCTGAGCTTTTTGTTGGCTTTTGCTTAAAATTGGTGGTATTACCTTTTTTTAAAAAAAGAAGAGTTGGGTTTTGTATCCCACTTTTCACTACCCAAAGGACTCTGAGTGGCTTACAATCCCTTTCCCTTCCCCTCCCCACAACAGACACCCTGTGACGTAGGTGGGGCTGAGAGAGCTCTTTCGAGAACTGCCCTTGAGAGAACAGCTCTGAGAGAACGGTGACTGACCCGAGGTCACCCAGCTTGGCTGTATGTGGAGGAGGGGGGGGATCAAACCCGGTTCTCCAGATTAGAGTCCACTGCTCTCAACCACTACACCAAACTGGCTCTCCAACAAAAAGCCCCCAGAGGGGTTAGGTGAGCATGAGGCGACATAGAGGAAAGCATAGAGAATCAAGCGGTATGGCTGTTCTCTTGCCCTTCCAATTTGTGCATTCACAATGTCCACAATGAAGAATCACCCCTGAATGGAAGCAGACTTGGCTAAAATGGGGTCTCTGTGAATCAATTCTCCATCTACAATACCGTCCACAGTCAGCTCAGGATACTATATCAGCTGTCTTTTTTATTTCTTTCTTTCAAACAAATAGGAAAAAAAGAACAAGGAACAAACCTTAAGATTCCGCAGTTAAAGCACAAGGCCAGAAATTCACAACTACCGCCCCTCCACACCCCCACTGACCCCTGTTCCACACCCAGAAGATGACAAAAAAAAAAAACCCCTCCAGGATGTGCAGCCAAACTGGCCTGGAGAAAAAACGCTCCCTGACCCCAAAGTGGTGATCAGCATATCCCTGGCAGTGTTCCCTCTAAGCTGAGTTAGTGTGAGCTAGCTCACAGTTTTTTAGCTTCCGGCTCACACATTTTTGTCTCAGCTCAGGAAGGATGGCTCCAGAGCAAACTAATTTATACAGTAGCCAAATCGCTCGCACACAACTTTAATGCTAGGAGCTCACAAAGTCGCATTTTTGCTCACAGGACTCCACATCTTAGAGGGAGCATTGATCCCTGGGTGTGTAAGAAAGGGCCACAAGAACGAAGCACTGATGCAACCCTTCCTGCCTTCCCTCACATAACCTAAAATCACAGAATAAGCATTCCTTCAAAGAGTCCAGGGCAGCAGATGCATCACGTCCATATCATCCTCACAACAACCCTGTAGGATAGGCCAGTCAACTCCAGGTAATGAGACGGGTTCACAAAACCAGGAGTTCAAATCCACATTCAGTAGCAAAGTTTATTGGGTGACCTTGGAAGTCATACAATCTCAGCCTAAGCTACCTCGTCTGCTCTATGGGGCGGCCACATTTCGAGCCCTGTCAGACCTGGTTGCTGTATCTTGGGAAAGGAAATTGCGGAGCAGAGCAGGGGGGCAAATGAAGTGATTAAAGGGCTGGGGAGCACCTAAAGCAGGGACACCAAATGTAAGGCCCGGGGGCCGAAATGGGCCTGTCCAGGGCTCTTCTGTGGCTCACGAGCAACTGATGCAAGTAGGGCTACCAAGTACTTACCGCCAATTGGCGGGGGACACACAGTTCTTGGTGGGAACATTCCCACGGGGAAAACACACATGCTGCACTATGCTGCCGCCCGGACGCGACGTAGGCACGTAGCCGGACGACACTCTAGCAATGGGGCTGAAAATTCGATGGTACCATCGGGTTTTTAGCCCCATTGCCAGAGCATCGCCCGGCTACGTGCCCGGCGTGCTGATGTCACGTCTGGGCGACAGCATAGTGCAACACGGGTGTGTTACAGGCAGGAATGTTCCGGCGGGAAAGAATGTGTCCCCCGCCGATTCGCGGTAGGTACTTGGTAACCCTAGATGCAACGGAGTGCTGGAGGGGAGTGGGCGGAGTCACTCCATCGTGGCTTCAGCCAGGCAGAACAACCTCATCTGCAGCAATCAAGCATCGTGGCACCATCTGTCCAGCGCTGCAAAGCTGCCTGTCCGGTCCGCCTCTGTGGGTTTTCCTCTGCAACCCCCTCGCAGCCCATGGGGGCCTTGTAGTGAAGATACACCAACTCGGAGCTTACCAGCAGCTGTCCTTTATACAGTTTCTGTCTCCAGTAACCGGCATTACGGTTTATGGCACACATGGCCGGGCCCTGACAAAGTGACGTTTATGTCAGATCTGGCCCTCGTAACAAATGAGTTTGACACCTCTGAGCTAAAGAATCTGCGACATGAAAGAGGGCATGAAAGAGCATGAAAGAGTGAAGATTTAAATGGAAGCGTTAACAGCGACCCGGAGGAGAACTGGAAAAGCCGGAGAGAGGGAAACAGAAGAAGCCCCTCCATGAAATCGGGAATTTAAAAGAAGCCAGCACGCGAAGGAGCGGTTCTGAATGCGCCTTGAGGAAACTTTAATTAACAGAGCATCGAATGAACACTACTAATACACTAACATAGATAACACCTTTAACTGGTTTGAAGAAAGAAGTTTGACTGCATACAGAAGAAGCCTAAGAAGATAATTTGGACATTACTAACAGATTAATTTACAAGTTAATATATCACTCAGCTTTCTCTTTCTCCCACTATATACCCTCCCTATTTTTCTATTTAAGCGAAATACCTCTCCTTTTTAGGAGAGTAAATAAAGCCTTTATTTAAAAAAAAAAAAAAGAATCTGCGACTTGTTTTAGGGGGGGGAAGTGTCTTAGAGGGGACATGATGGAAGTCTGGGAAACGATGCAAGGGGCACAGGAAATGGACAGACGGGGCTTTCCCCCCCCCCATAATACTAGAATTTAGGGGCACCCAATGAAGCTGACCAGGAGCTGCGGTGGCTCAAGTGGTTAAGACGCTGAACTGCAGGCTGTGGAAGGTCGGTAGTTCAGCAGTTCGAGACCCGGGTGCCGCATGACGAAGTGAGCTCCCATCTCTGGTCCCAGTTCCTGCCAACCTAGCAGCTCGAAAGCAAGAAATTGCAAGTAGATAAATAGGTACCACTTTGGTGGGAAGGAAACAGCGTTCCGTGCGCCTTGGTGTTTAGTCATGCTGGCCACATGACCACGGAAACGTCTTCGGACAGCTCTGGCTCTTCGGCTTGGAAACAGAGATGAGCACCGCAACCCTAGAGTCGGATTCGACTGGCTTTCAAGCAAGGGAACCTTTACCTTTACCTTTTAATGAAGCTGACGGGCAATTGATTCGGGACAGACAAAAGGAAACTCTTTACTCAATGAGTAAATAAAGCAGTGCTCACTGCCAGTGGACACAGCGATTAGCCGCAAGCACAGATGGCTTTGAAAAGGAGATTAGCTAGATACACGGAGAAGACGTCCATCAGCCCATGGCTACTACCCGCAGTGACTAAAGGGAACTTCCACATTCCGAGAGACAGCCAACTGCTGAATACCAGCACTGAGAGACTGCAACAAGAGAGGACCTCAGCTGTTTGGCCCCCTAGGGCAACTGGCTGGCCGCTGTGAGAAACAGGATGCTGGACCAGATGAGCCACTAGTCTGAGCCAGCAGGGCGCCTCTTAGGGTTGTTAAGACTGGAGTCCAGTAGCACCTTAGAGTTTCAGGGTATAAGCTTTCAAGAGTCCAAACTCCCTTAGTAAGACTTAGTAAGTAAGGGTTGTCAGGTCTGAGTTGGGAAATAACTGGAGATTTTGGGAGTGGAGCCTGAGGAGGACGGGGTTTGGAGAGGGGAGGACCCTCTGCAGGGTATAAATGCCATAAACTGCACCCTCCAGAGCAGCCATTTTCTCCAGGGCAACTAATCTTGATCGTCTGAAGATCAATTGTAAGAGCAGGAGATCTCCAGGTACCACCTGGAGACTGGCAACCCTAACCCTGGGACACACATCTCCGTTGACAATACCCTGAAACTCTTGTTGGTCTCTTAAGGCGCTACTGGAGTCGAATCTAACTGTTCTGATGCTGACCAACATGGCTCCCCCTCTGAAACTATCTTCGAGCTGTTGTAAGCCATGTACGTTGGGGAGGAGGAGGAAAACTGAACAGGTTTGCAGACCATTGTTTTTCTTTGTTCAACAACAGCTGTTTACATCAGGGTATAGATCATTGGAAAAATCATTTAAAAAAGGAAAACAGAATGAAAAACACAATTACTATATTATTACTACTAGTAGTAGTAATAGTGGTAGTAGTAGTGATTACTACTAGTAGTAATAGGCAAGGCAAGTTTTCGAAAGGCAGTGGGGGTAGAAAGTGGACTCACAACTTAGAGTGGCCCCATTGGGTTTTCAAGGCCAGAGACAAGCAGAGGTGGTTTCTCACCGCTGGCCTCTGCATGTAGCCACCCTTGAGGGTCTCCCATCCAAATACTAACCAGGGCTGACCCTGCTTAGCTTCCCGAATTGTCAGGGCAGCTACATATTGCTGCAAAAGTTCCATCAAGTCACAGCTAAGTTAGGGCAACGCCACGGGGGCTTCAAGACAAGAGGTGTTCAGGGGTGATTTGCCACTGCCTGCCTCTGCGTCGCAGGAGGAGGAGAAGAAGAGGAGATTGGATTTATACCCCGCCCTTCACTTGGAGTCTCAGAGTAGTTTACAAACTCCTTTCCCTCCCCCTCCCCACAACAGACACCCTGTGAGGTGGGTGGGGCTGAGAGACCTCTGACAGAAACTGCTCTTTTTCAAGGACAGCTGTGCCGGAGCTTGTGACTGACCCAAGGTCACCCAGCTGGCTGCATGTGGAGGAGTGGGGAATCAAACCCGGTTCTCCCAGATTAGAGTCCGCGCACTTAACCACTACGCCAAACTGGCCGACCCTGCTAGCCCGAAACACTCCGACCAGAACCTCCAGAGGGTAAAGGTACCACCATCCAGCACACGCCTCCTTGGAAGCACGCTCCCACCGGGCGAATGACGAGTAAACGCAGCCTGCTAGCCCACCGCTGTATGCTAATACACATCAGGAGCTTTTTTATGACGGACCCTCAAGAACACCCAAAGGAAACATTTAAAAAAAAAAAGCAAAGCAGGATTTCCTTCTTTCTCCACTCACCCAAAAGCAGAGGCTGATCAGCAGCAGCACGCTCTTGGAGGTGATCACCCCGCAGTCCATGTTGCGCTTCTCGGGTCCGCGAAGAGGGAAAGAAACGACGAGGGGGGGGAAACCTTCTTTTTGATGCGCCTGCAGAGCGGCCGAATTGCACCGCCGGACAGCTCGTGCACACGCGCGCGCTCTTAATTCTCCTGGCTCTCTGGGGCTCGGAGCCGAGCTTTACTAGTTATCACATGACACTTCCCTCCCCCGGTCGCCCTCCCCCAGTCACATGCTCCTTGATGGACAATGCGAAACAACAATGTACTGTAGCCGCTCTTCTGCCTCGCCACTACTTAGCACTGATTGTGACTCACGGGACTACCGTAAACCTTCTAAAGTAGTGGCATCCGCAGAGGGGTTACCGAGCAGTGACTAATAAGCAAGGAGGCTTAATTAAAGTGGCTTTCCCCCGAGAACACTGAGCTGTATTCGAAGGGCAATCGGACTTGGCGTACCTCGCAGGGTTGTTGAGAGGATTCAGTGTACTGGGGAGGAAGGGGGAGGAGAAGAAAAGGGCCGGCTCGAGGTGTTTCTGCGCCATAGGCGAGGCTGCCTTGTGGCACAGATGCCAACCTCCCGGTGGGGCCTGGAGACCTATGGAGCCAGCCACCCTTTTGCTGCCATCACTACCGCCTCTTCCCCCCCACCACCACCAAAGGGGGGGAGGAGGGAGGGAGGCACAGCTTGGCGCCCCATCCAGGGTCCGGCGCTCTAGGCGAATGCCTAGTTCGCCTAGTGGGTGAGCCGGCCCTGACTGTATATACTGCATGGAGTTACTTGAGGGAAGAAGTATGTAAAGAAAGGCCATATTTCGCAACAAGTTTTCCGGCCTATTTCCTGTAGTGTTGCCTTGAGCTTGGGGTTGCCAATCTCCAGGTGGTGGCCTGAGATCTCCCGCTAGTGCAACTGATCTCCAGGTTACAGGGATCAGTTCACCTGGAGATAATGGCTGATTTGGAAGATGAACTCAATGGCATTGTATCCCATTAAAGTCCCTCTCCTCCACATCCCACCCTCCTCAGGCTCCATTCCCAAAATCTCCAGGTATTTCCCAATCTGTAGCTAGCAACCCTATGTATTTCTCTTCATGTTTTCAGTCTATTTCTGTAATTATGGAAGAAGGAAGAAGAAGCAGTGAAAAAAGAAGAGTTGGTTTTATACCCCGCCCTTCACTGCACAAGGGAGTCTCAGAGCGGCTTACAATCCTTTCCCCTTCCTCTCCCCAAAACAGACACCCTGTGAGGTAGGTGGGGCTGAGAGAAGAAGAAGAGACTGGATTTATACCCCGCCCTTCTGTCAGATCTCTGGGTAGATCAGTTCCCAACAACATTCACTTCAAGGAAGGACAAGTTTATTGAGACAGTGATAGGATCCAGCCTGTACATTGGCTGTGTTAGAACTGAGCTTAAAGGCGCAAAAGCAATAGATATACAGGATTCAAGAAAGGGCCCCAAAAGGTTAAGAACCAATCACCCCATGGGATTTTGCCCGACAAATGTAACTGCCAGCCATCCCCCTCTTAGTGCCATCCCCCCAACATGTGAGATAAAAGCCAGCATAGAAAGATGAGACTCAAGGCCACTAAAACTTCCCAGGCCCAATAAGGTGTTTAGTACATCAGAGGCCTCGGAAGTGGAAGTGTTTTGGCTTCTGCATGCCTTCACCATCCCCTTCTCAGTTACCATGGCAAAATGAACAGTGAGTTTGACACCTTCACTATCCAAAGGAGTCTCAGAGCGGCTTACAACCTCCTTTCCCTTCCCCTCCCCACAACAGACACCTTGGGAGGTAGGTGGGGCTGAGAGAGCTCTTTTGAGGACTGCTCTTGAGAGAACAGCTCTGAGAGAACTTGTGACTGACCCAAGGTCACACCAGCAGCTGCATGTGGCGGCATGGGGAATCAAACCTGGTTCTCCGAGATTAGAGCCTGCACTCTTAACCACTACACCAAACAGGGTCTCAGAGCTCTGAGAGAGCTGTGACTGGCCCAAGGTCACCCAACTGGCTTCATGTGGAGGAGTGGGGGATCAAAGTTGATTCTCCAGATTAGAGTCCTGCCGCTCTTAACCACTACACCAGACTGGCAACTCAGGCTTTTCCTGATCATTTGGCAACCCTCCTTCTACACTATAAAGGCTCAAGGCTGATTATTACTTTAGGTCTGTTTATTCAGGAATGAGAGCCACTTTCAGTACATCTTACTCCCAAGCAGGGTTCCCTCTAAGCTGAGTTAGTGTGAGCCAGCTCACAGTCTTTTAGCCTCCGGCTCACACATTTTTGTCTTGGCTCAGGAAGGACGGCTCCAGAGCAAACTAATTTATGCAGCAGCCAAATCACCTGCTCACTACTTTAATGCCAGGAGCTCACAAAGTAGAATTTTTGCTCACAAGCAGTGTTCCCTCTAAGCTGAGTTAGTGTGAGCTAGCTCACAGTTTTTTAGCCTCTGGCTCACAGATTTTTGTCTTAGCTCAGGAAGGGATGGCTCCAGAGCAAACTAATTTATGCAGCAGCCAAAGCTCCTGCTCACAACTTTAATGCCAGTAGCTCACAAAATAGAATTCTTGCTCACAGGGCTCCATAGCTTAGAGGGAACATTGCTCACAAGACTCCACAGCTTAGAGGGAACATTGCTCCCAAGTAAGCCTTTCTAAGGATTCAAGCCCTATTCTGAGCTAAACTGGAGTCAATGGGGCCCTTTAAAGACTATCTCCCAAAATGAATAATTCCAGCATGAACTTTCATGAAAAGACGATACTGGAATTAAAACAAAAACACTTTTGTTAGCATCACATCAGTGACACTCTGTTAGTTTGGGCAGAACTCTATGGTTACCACAGAGTTTTGCCCAAAAACCAGAGTGTCACCACGTGATGTCAGGACGTGATTGCATCCCTTCTGTGTGATGTCATGACATCGCGTTTGGGGGTGGGATTTCCCCCTGCTGGCCAGCTGGTGGCGGTGGGGAAAGAGGCCTGGAAATGGCATCCCCGGCTGAGGTCCCTCCCCTCCCCAGGCTCTGTCATCCAAATGTCCAGGAATTTCCCAGCACAGAGTTGGCAACTAAAAGCTCTCCCCACCCCACCCCATAGTCTCGTTGCCAGTCCCCCACTTTCATTGGCACACCACTCCCTCCCAGCCTGAACGTATGTCCCATGTAACACCATGAGCAAGTCCCAAGAGGCATACACAGAACATGGGGAGCAGCTTCCATGCTTTGTGTCTCTCAGAGAATCCTGCAGCGGTGAACACAGCAGAGGGTTTGGGGGCAACAACCACAGGAAATCAGGAGAAATGCTTCCAAGAAGACTTTGGGGGGGGGGGGGATGAGATAGTGCCAACAGGACAGACAGCAATTATGCTCAAGCGTTTCTTTATAATCTTTTGTTCCCTGAAAAGAACCCATTTTATGCTATGGGCCCAACACATATGCCTAGCCTGGCATTAGAGCCAGTAACTGGAGTCTGATCCTGGCTACCAACTGAACTGGTACAGAGGCTCTCACTAGATCTTTCGATTTCTTCACTGACCAGAACAGGAAATCTTTGCCCCCCCCCCCCCCCCCCCCCCCTGTGTCCTAGTTTTGGTATACTGAACTTGCTTTAAGCTGCTCATGTTTTGCTGTGATTTACCACCATCCAAACCATGGAGAGACCACCCAAAGCTGCCATAAGAACACAAGAGAAGCCAATGTTGGATCAGGCCAATGGTCCATCTAGTCCAACACTCTGTGTCCCACAGTGGCCAGAAATACCAGGGGCCATCAGGAGGTCCAGCAGTAGGGCCAGGACACTAGAAGCCCTCCCACTGTTGCCCCCCTCCAAGCACCAAGAAGACAGAGCATCACCTGCCCCAGACCGAGAGTTCCCATCTATACCTTGTGGCTAATAGCCACTGATGGACCTCTGCTCCACATGTTTCTCTAATTCCCTCTTGAAGCCGTCCATGCTTGTCGCCGCCACCACCTCCTGTTGCTGTGAATTTCTCCAGGAGATCTGATCTCTGTTGTCTGAAGATCAGTTGTAATCCCAGGAGATCTCCAGCTACCAACTGGGGTTTAGAGACCCTACACTTTGTTTCTCTGTGCTCTTTAGGCCTTCATGTCTGGAAGACAGGACACCCAACTGATTTCACTTCTCCTCTGTTCTATTCCCCATTTTCCCACACCTTTCGTTCAAAGACTAACTCCTGCTCCAAACTGGAGTAACTCTGCTCGGTGGAGCTGGGAGGAGGCCGGGGAAGCTTTTGCGGGTGAACCCGCCAGCTGTGGGTGGGGCGCCGCCGGCCGTGTGTCTTTAAGGAGCACCTCCCCGGCCCTTCTGAAGGCAAAACCACTCCTTGCGCCTTGTCTCCCAGTGGCAAGGCTGCTGGGAGACGAGGCGCAAGGAGCGCTGTTGGCCTTTAGGAACTCTGGGGCACTCAGTGGAGCTGGGAGGAGGCCAGGGACACTAGAAGCCCTCCCACTGTTGCCCCCCCAGCACCAAGAATACATAGCATCACCTGCCCCAGCCTGAGAGACTTCTGCTCCATAGGCTTATCTTATTCCCTCTTGAAGCTGTCCATCCTTGTAGCCACCACCTCAGGCAACTGAAAAATATTTCAACGCCTAACATCAGCCCTGGGTATCAGTTTTATATAATCCTTCTTCCACAATGAAAGTTAGTTTTGCACTGGGCCTGTGTAATTCTGAACAAATACAGAACTGTAACCTAACCAGAAAACCACTAGGTGTCAGTAACGATTCATACAATAACAGAGAACCCACTTATACTGTTTTATTACATTTTTGAGATAGGGCATTAAACATTTTCCTGCCTCTCTCCAAGGATGGGGATCTTCTAATATTTTAAAATTATTTGAACACAGGAGGATAAAATACCCAAAAAAAGATGTATTATGTTTCTTGATAAGAAACTGCACCTAAATGTTGACCCACAATCATTTTCAGCCCCTCTTAAATCTTATGTACTTCTGTCATGGTCTACTATTGGAAAAATTATATTCTTCCGGAACATCAAACTTACACAAACCACTTGGGGGTTAGAATTATTAAGGCGAACATACACACCCCTCTACTTATTCCCTCCTCCTTTAAGACACATTCACGTGGGTAGCCCTGTCAGTAGATTTGCTACAGGTGGGTAGCCCTATAGAGATGTGAAGGCCCAGGAAACATTTGGGAAAAACCTGTGGTTTTTCCCCCCGTTTTTTTCCTGAAGCCTTTTTTGTTTTTTTCAAAAAAAATTGGAAAGATTGAAAAAAGGGAAAAAAATGATTATGGTATGTTTTGTTTTAACATGATGAATAAAATATTTTAAGACAAGGTGTTCAAATAGTTTCCAAATCATTTCTAAATCCCTTCCAAATCCCTTCTATACACTTCCCCCTCTCTTCAATTCTTTTTATGAGAATGGGTTTTTTATTTTTATTTAATACTGTGGAGAGGAAATATGAATAATTGCTACTTCTGGATTTTTAAAAATTGTTTTGTGGAGGTTTATTTTGTCTGTTCCACTTAAACTAGTAAACAGTTCAGGAGAGTGCTGCTCCATTTGTTACAATTACAAATAAATATTTAGAAAGTAAATTCTGTGTGTAATAACTGTTTGGATACACTATATTTTTAATATGCCAGTTGTGATCATTTCATGCAAAGTAAAATTGTCCATAGTCATAGTTTATGTTCCTAAAGTAACAGAATGACTTTCAGTCTGGAAAACAAAAAAGAAGTGCTAATGTAGCATTTTTTTTCAATGTTTCAAAAAAATTGTTTTTTTCGGGAAAAACTGGGTTTTTTCCCCGAGCTTCAACATTTCCAGAAATTTTTACATCTCTAGGTCTGAACCAATAGAACAAAGTTGGAGTCCAGTGGCATGTTTAAGACCAACTCTGGGTATAAGCTTTCATGTGCATGCACAGAGAAACAGTTTTCCTCAAGCCTTACATATGAGGGGGTGTTAGTTTCCAGGAAGGGCTAGTTAGAGTCAAGATGCATAAGTAACTGGGCGATAAGTATAGCTGAGACTGGATTAAAGCTGCTGTTAGCACCTGGGAATGTCAGCAAATGAGCATATATATCTTATACCCAGAATCAAACTGTTAGTCTTAAAGGCGCCGCTGGACTCACACTTGACTCCCCCCTCAACGCCATTCACCCACCCCTTTATTCCTGCACACAATTCCCAGTCCCGTGTCAGCGAAAGCGCATGCGCCGCCGGACTTGCCCGCGAGCGCTGGAAAGAGCGTGGGAACTCCGCGGGACGCTCGACAGAAACACCTTGCCGGCGTGCTGGCGTCACCCCGCCGCCCCGCCCCCTACGCTGCCCGGTTACCACGGCGACGGGCAGCGCGTCCCGGAAGAAGCAGAGGCTGCGGAGCTGCAGGGAGGCGGGCGAGCGAAGATGCTGAGCGAGGGGAACCACCGGTTGAGGCGGGAGGTGAAGGGCCCGAAGCCCTATTCCATTGCCATAGTGAGTCCGTGGGGCTCGGGGTGGGGAGGGGTGGGGAGGAGCCGCTTAGGGAGGGCATCAATAGGTCATCATCCCCCCCCCCCTTCCCCTTTGCTGAAAAGCGGCTAGCCCTCAGGAAGTCCTGGATCAATGGATATTATTTTATTTACTTTATTTATTTAAGGCTGCAATCGCGCACACACACAATAATGCACTTTCAGTGCACTCTCCAACCGGATGTTACTGTGTGAACTGGCAAAATCCACTTGGAAAGTGCATTGAAAGTGCATTATTGTGTGTGTGTGATTGCAGCCTAATTCCTTTCTATCCAGCTTTTCTCCCCCAATGGGAAATCAAAGCAGCTTACATCCTCGTCTCTGCATTTTATCCACACAACAACCCTGTGAGGTAGGCCAGACTGAGACTGTGTGACTAGCCCCAAGGCGATCTTCCGTGGCACAAATGAAGATTCAAACCTGGGTCTCCCAGATACTAGCACCACACTCTTTTTTTTAAATGTATTTTTATTAACAATTTTTTTCCCAACAGATAAAACCAAAAAATACAATAAAATACAGTAATAGTTGCATATAGGGGACAGCAAGATCTCTCCAGAATCATAAAATAACAAATACAAGATAAATTAGGCACACAGGGTGGTAGCTGTAAAACAGATATGTACAAACAGTCAATATTTAGCCCCACATTCTTAACCCCTGCACTACACTGGCTCTCCATTTTGGTGTAAAAGAAAAGGGCCCCACTGGACGGGAGGCTTGGGGTCCGTCTGGTTCAGTGTCCTGTTCCCAGCCTATATGGGCCAGTGAAGGAGACAGCCTCCCCCCTTCATTTGCCCCCAGTGTATGGTATCTAGAGGTAGACTGCTCCTGCATGTGGAGATGGCTGTCTTGCTTCCTGTGGGGTAATAACTGCTAGGAAACTCGCATTTTTCAAAACATGTATCAGAAGTGACAGGCGGTGTTTCACAAGGTCTCTGAAGAAGCGAGCAGTGGCTCACAGAAGCTCCTACCCTGCTGAAAATTTTGCTAGTCTTTAAGGTGCTACTGGACTCTTGCTCTTTTCTACTGTTTCGTAAGGGTTAGAGCACTAGATTACAATCCAAGAGACTTGGGTTCAAATCCCTGTTTGTGCATGAGGCTTGCAAAAATAAAGTATACAAAAACAAAAAAGGGGGAAGGAGAGCCACATATGTTACCCTGAGCTCCTTAGAGTGGGGTGGGTGAGATAAAAATGTGCTAGGTAGATAGAATTGTCTGTCATTGGCATGTGGCGTGGTACTGAGCCTGCAAACTGGATACACCCTCATTTGTATCGCACATGTCACCAGTGGGAAGGAAAGCCCCGGCACATGTCATGGGCTAGTAATGGTTGGCATACTTGTACCCTTTGGTGTGGCATCCTGACTTGGGGGTCCAACTTGGGGACCAGTTTCCATGAAAGACAAGATAGACGTTTGAAAATGAATGAATAAGGATGAGGTGATATATATCCTGTGCTGTAAAACAATCTGTGTTGGGCAGGGGTCATTTCGTAGAAAAAGAGGTGCAGGAGCTCATTAGCATAACTCATTCGCGTAACTTATTTGCATATGCCACACACCCTGACATCACTGGAAGTGTGTCAGAAGGCAACCCCCACCGCTCAGGCTCCACTGGACGTGTTTGGATTGCTAGCTATTGGGGGGGGGAACGTGCAGATCTGTCCTGGCAGAGGAGGGAGAGCTTGTACCTGAATAAAACTTGGTCTTAAAGGTGCCACTGGACTGTTTTGGGCTGGGGGACCGGGGGGAGCTCTGCAACTTACCTGGCTGCTTCTTGCTCTGACTGAGGGCTTCTGGGAGCAGGGGTGGGGCTTGTTGCATGTGCCCGCCCCCTGGGCTCTTTACTGCCGGAGCTCCGCTCCTGTGCGCTCCTGCAGGAAATGACCCCTGGTGTTGGGATAGATCAATCCCTGCACTTATAAACATGAATTCTGCAGCCTCCTTGAATTATGCAGGATAAACCCATTTGCATAATCTCTTTTTGCACAACCTTCATTGTTTCCAGGTGAGGGAAAGGGTGCCAGTCTGGGCTCTGAAACGCCGTAGTCTGACAACTCGGCATGTTTCTGAGTTACATTTTTATCCTGCTTTTTTCTCATGGATATCACACACATGGACACACATGAAGCTGCTTTACACTGAAACAGACCCTTTGTCCATCAGTCAGTATTGTCCACTCAGACTGGCAATGGCTCTCCAGGGTCCCAGGCAGAGGTCCTTCACATCTCTTACTGCCTGGTCCTTTTAACTGGAGATGCCGGGGATTGAACCTGGGACCTTCTGCATGCCAAGCAAAGGCTCTGCCACAGAGCCATGGCCCCTCATCTGAGATCAAGGCAGGGCCCTTCCATTTACCCACTGACTCTTTAATAGTCAAGCATGGGCTGAGGACTTCAGCTTGTAAGGGTTCTTTTAAGCAAAATGAAACTGGAACAGATAAAAGGAAGTACTTCTTCACCCAAAGAGTGATTAACACATGGAATTCACTGCCACAGGAGGTGGTGGCAGCTACAAGCATGGACGGCTTCAAGAGGGGATTGGATAAACGTATGGAGCAGAGGTCCATTAGTGGACGTTAGCCACAGGGTGTAGATAGGAATTCTCTGTCTGGGGGAAGTGATTCTCTGTTCTTGGTGCTGGGGGGGGGCAACAGTGGGAGGGCTTCTAGTGTCCTTGCCCCACTGCTGGACCTCCTGATGGCACCTGGTTTTTTTGGCCACTGTGTGACAGATGGGCTAAAGGCCTGATCCGACATTGGCTTTTCTTACGTTCTTATGAATTTTGAACCGGCTAAACTCTGCATCCATTCTGCAATCTGTTCTGTTGTTCTGCAGAGTCACAGCATACTCATGGACTTGCAGATAAGATTCCCCAAATACTTATAATAATATCTGATAAAAGGTCTATCGATGGAAAGGTTTACCTTCCCGTGTTCTGCTTTTCCCAGTGTCCTGAACATACTTGTCTACAAAGTGACACTTCACAAAATAGCACTTTCATGCTCTTCTAAAGTTGCTCGCTCCGGGTCGAGAAATACCTGGAGATTTTGGGGGGTGGAGCCTGAGGGGTGGGGTTTGGGGAAGGAGGGACCTCAGTGGGGTACAAGGCTACAGAGTCTGCCTTCCAAAGCAACCCTTTTCTCCAGGTGGACTGATCTCTGTAATCTGGAGATCAGTTTTAATCTCAGGAGACTTCTAAATTCCACCTGGAGGTTGAGAGAGCGTTTGCCAGCCAATGTCAAAAGAAGGCTTCTAGCCGGGTAGAAAAGAGGACTGGTTTGCTCCTACAATAAATAGAAAAGGTAGGTCTTGGGGGGGGGGAGTTTGTTGGGATTCTGAGACTCAAGATCGATGGTCGTTTTGCAAACACAAGAGCCACATTAGGAAAAGAAAAATATCTTTACTACAAAACAAAATAAAACATGGGTAAGGTACTTTGGATAAAAGGAAAAAATGAAAAGGTTACATACTTGCAGTTACTTTCAGTACTAAATGTTAACAGCTACATCTTTCTAACTGTGTTGGCTTCTAGAGGGGAGCTTCCTGTCTGGTTCACACAAAGAGCCATAAACCTTGTGAATACATGAATGCTAGATCAAAGCATTTCCACAAACAAGTTGTTAGTTAAACAAGTTGTTAGTTGACCAATACAAAGGTTACAGGTCACTTCATTAGACTAAACAACTCCCACAAACTTTCCCGCTGTAGAATACATTATGTAACGTAACATCCTGTTTCCTAACAAACAACACTTAACTCTGTAATGACTGAAGTGTAAGCAACTTGAAACTCCAACAGTTTTTTATTCCCGGAAGAGAAGAATGATCATATAGTGTGCGGGGCTGGTGGGAGGGGGAGAGTTTTAAACTGCAATTTTCTTACCTGTGTTTTAATTTTTTCCACTGCCTTGGTGACCCTCGTGGTGGCAGAGAGGCAGGATCGGCATTTACTAAATAGGTATAAATAGGAATTAAATTCTCACCCACGGTGGTCGTAGGGAGGCCCAGAAAGGAATCATTCACGCCGATCGACTCCTTCGCACGCCAGGCGTTTTATCCAGGGTTCCCACCATCCCCGAAGCACCCATCTCCCTGGGGGTTCCCTGTCCCCCCCCCTGCTCCTGTTCATCCAGGCAGCCCCTCTGCCCTGACCTGGAGAGGCTGGACAGCCCCTGGCCCATCCCCTTTGCTGGCTGCTTGGACAGAACTGTTGCCTAACGTTTCCCAGGCAGTGGCGGAGCTACATTTTTGGGGCCCCGGACCGTGACCTGTTATGGGGGCCCCTTCTCAGCCATGTGAAATGGGTATCAGAGAATATTCTAAGGTCAATATTAAGTACTTCTACCCTTTGGCTTATGATTCTGTCCTACTATAAATAATACAGAGTCTGAGTTTCAGCACGAGGTAGAGAGCATTTGCCAGCCATTTGAAGAAAGTAAAGAAGAAGTTAAGCACTAGTTTGTTCCTAATAAAACAATGTGCTGAATCAAGAGGCTGACACCTTTTAATATAACGAGGATCACTCCTGAGAAAGATGGGGACGAAAGGAGCTTATATCCAGGTGCTCATTGACAATGATGGAGAATATGGACTTTTCCTTGAGAATGATGGACTTTTCTTTGTAATGTCGTAAAGTTTTATTTGTAAAACGATACATGATGTTGACCTTGAAAAGATTTACTAAATCAGGGGTGTCGGACGCATTTGTTCTGAGGGCCGGATCCGACATAAACGAGACCTTGTTGGGCCGGGCCACGTTGGTCATAAGATGTAATGCCAAGTAGCAGAGATATAAACTTTATAAAGGACACAAACACAAAGGTTTTTTTTTACTTAGAATAAAAACCTGCTTAAAACATTAGCACTCTTGCAATATTTTGTTTATTTTACAGTGTCTGATAACTGACAACCTCTTGCTCTGAATTACTGCATCAGAATGTCTGTGCTGCTGCAGTCTTGAGTATGCTGTTCAGGTGTGAATCTGTAAGCTGCAAACCTATGATGCAGCAGCAGCAGCAGAACTGGAAGAAGAAGCAGAAGACAGCCAGTTCCACTGCGGGCCTGATAGAAGCCCTCCGGGGGCCTGATCTGGCCCCCGGGCCGCATGTTTGACACCCCTGTACTAAATGTCCTAGTCATTCACATCACAGTGTCTGCTTGTTCGATGGGTACCACCCAGAGGCTGGCAGCCGTATGCTCCTCCCGTGCCTCAAAGGCATGCTTTCTTTTGCAGAGCGCCAAACCGCCACAAGCAAATCCCCCAGGCCCAGGCCGTGAGATCCGAATCTGGAGGGCACAAGATAAACAACGCCTCGAAGCCTCGAAGTACGCCAAGGCCCACCTCCTGGGCCTCCAGATCAACGAGAGGGATGAACTGAACGAACGCAAACGGCTCCACCGCCTGGTGCAGAAGAAGGTGAATGCCGAAATGCACGGCTTCCTGGCGGAGACGGAGGAAAGGAGAGAGAGGTAGCCCCGGAGCGGCTGAGCGAGTGGATGTTGATGGATGGTTTTTATGAATAAAACAAGAGGTGGACCCGCGATACTCGCGGGGGGGGGAGGCAGAGCGATCGTGGTGGTGTCAGGAATCGTGCGGCAGGGCTGAGGCAGCAGGGCAACGCCTCTACCGCCCTCGCTTGAACTACCAGCCGGCGGCAGCCCCCTCGCTGCCCCCCTCCCCGATGCAGGCCCCCCTAGCGTGCTCAGTCCGTGACAGTCCGGGTCCCCCCTCCCCCCGGCCAACTGAGGCGCCCCCGGCCCTGGGCTCCCTTCTCGGCGCTGGCTGGTGGGTGGGCGGGCTCCTCCTCCCTCTTCCTTGCTGGGGGCGGTCCAGGCCACCACCACCCCATATAGGGGGCAGTGTCCAGGCTCTGCGGGCGAGGCTCCATTTTGCAGGATGCTGCGCGGCTGCGGTGAGAGAGGCCCCTCCCCCTCTCCCTCCCCCTCCCTCCCTCTCCCTTTGGCCCCCGCGGGGCGGTGGGGCGGGCGCGGCGGGTGTCCACCGGAGGGGAGAGCAGGGGGGTGTGTCCCTGGGGGGGAAGTCTACCAGGAAGCCCCGCGGCCTGCGGGCTCGCTGTGGAGAGCGGCTCCCCCCCGCGCGCGGACTCTTGCCGGTGCGCCTCTGGAGTGAGGCGGGCTCCCTCCCTAGCGGCTGTGAGGCGGCGGCGGTCCAGAGCGTCCCCTGCGCATGCGCAGGGGATGCTCTTCCAGTTTCGGGGGGATTTAAACATCCCCCCGAGATTTTTTTTTCCAGGTCGGATTTTTGTGCACACGTGGGGACCGCCCCACGTGTGCCCAAAAATCTCCTTGCCCCCCAGGTGGCCCCGGAGCGCGGATTTAGATATCCGCACAGACGGGGCCACTTGGGTATTAGTATAAGGATAGCAATTAGTGGGGTGAATCATATAATCAATCGTAGAGTTGGAAGGGGCCATACAGGCCGCCCAGTCCAACCCCCTGCTTAATGCAGGATCAGCCTAGAGCATCCCTGACAAGGGTTTGTCCAGCCGCTGCTTGAAGACTGCCGGTGAGGGGGAGCTCACCACCTCCCCGGGCAACCCATTCCACTGCTCTGTGCTTACTGTAGAAAAGTTTTCCCTAAGATCCAGCCGGTACCTTCCCGCCCTGAATTTAAACCCATTCTTGTGAGTCCTCTCCTCTGCTGCCAGCAGGAACAGCTCCCTGCCCTCCTCCTCTAAGTGGCAGCCCTTCAAATACTTCAAGAGAGCAATCCTGTCCCCTCTCAACCTCCCCTTCTCCAGACTGAACATTCCCAAGTCCCTCAGCCTTTCCTCATTGGGCTTGGTCTCCAGGCAGCACTAGTTCTATCACTGTACATAGTGTTTACTGATCGACCTAGGGCTGTCGGTGTACGTGGCATTTACTGAGAGATGTCACCAAAAAGAAAGAAAGGTCCCTGTCCCAAGAAGTTTACAATCTACATTTTGATGGACTGGGAAAACAAGGTGTGTGGGGGGGAATCATGGATAACAAGGGATGCATATGAGTCTCTAAAAAATATTTGGGCTTTGATTCTGGTGGGGATAGGGACCAAGGGACTGTTCCAAAGGCTGGCCAAAAAAGGTGAGTTTGGAGGAGGGATTTGCATTTCTGGACCCCAAATCAAGGCCTGAAGAATGGAACCCCCAGAAATTGCAGAGGTTGCTTGTCGCTGCCCTTCAACGAATTAAGCCTAACTTTACCAATTTATTTCTTTAAAATATTTTGCATCCTGCCTTTCTGCCCTTTCTGAATTCAGCTTCATATCAGAGACTCAGAGGGAACGTTGCTTAATGAAACGCACCGTGATTAGTGAGATCGACTACGGCTAGTGGGATCGACTGTGGCTCCGCTCCTGCAGAGTGCAGGGGGTTGGACTAGATGACCCGCAAGGTCCCTTCGCACTTTAACATTCTGTGATTCTATGACTGAACGCAAGAGGGTCCTCTGAATGTGGTTCGTTAGTGTGTTCCAAGCTGGCATCTAAAACCGTGGTTTCCAGTTGGCCTATTAATAGGGTTGCCAACCTCCAGGTGACACTTGGAAACATAATAATAATAATAATAATAATAATAATAATAATAATAATAATAATAATAATAATCTTTTTGTCATTGTACATTGTACATTGGAAAAAATGGCTGTTTTGGAGAGTGGACTCTACGGCATTATACCCTGCTGAGGTCCCTCCCCTCCCCAGGCTCCACCCCTGCAAAATCGACAGATTTCCCAACCCAGAGCTGGAAACCTCTCAAGGGCGGTCCTCGAAAGAGTTCTCTCAGCCCCACCTACCTCACAGGATGTCTGCTGTGGGGAGAGGAAGGGAAGGAGAGCCAGTTTGGTGTAGTGGTTAGGAGCATGGACTCTGATCTGGGAGAACCAGGGTTGATTCCCCACGCCTGCACAGCCGCTGGTGTGACCTTGGGTCAGTCACAAGTTCTCTCAGAGCTGTTCTCTCACAAGCAGTTTCTGTCAGAGCTATCTCAGCCCCACCTGCCTCACAGGGTATCTATTGTGGGGAGAGGAAGGGAAAGGAGAGCCAGTTTGGTGTAGTGGTTAGGAGCACGGACTCTGATCTGGGAGAACCAGGTTTGATTCCCCACGCCTCCACAGCCACTGGTGTGACCTTGGGTCAGTCACAAGTTCTCTCAGAGCTGTTCTCTCACAAGCAGTTTCTGTCAGAGTTCTCTCAGCCCCACCTACCTCACAGGATGTCTGCTGTGGGGAGAGGAAGGGAAGGAGAGCCAGTTTGGTGTAGTGGTTAGGAGCACGGACTCTGATCTGGGAGAACCAGGTTTGATTCCCCGCGCCTCCACAGCCGCTGGTGTGACCTTGGGTCAGTCACAAGTTCTCTCAGAGCTGTTCTCTCACAAGCAGTTTCTGTCAGAGCTCTCTCAGCCCCAGCTACCTCACAGGGTGTCTGTTGTGGGGAGCGGAAGGGAAAGGAGACTGTAAGCTGCTCTGAAACTCCAAGCGAAGGGCGGGGTATAAATCTTCTTCTTCCTCTCTCCCCACTGGCAACCCAAAGCTGCTTACATTGTTCTCCTCTCCTCCATTTTATCCTCACAACGACCCTCTGATAGATTCAGGTGGTAGCCGTGTCGATCTGAAGCAACCCTCTGAGGTAGATTAGGCTGAGCACGCGGGACTAGCCCATGGTCAGGTAGCCAGATTCCACGCGAGCGGCGATTCGAACCTGGGTCTCCTGAAACCAAGTCCGACCCTCTAACCCTCTAACTAATGTTATGAGGGCCGGGTTTTACGTAAATGAGACCTTGTCGAGCCAGGGCATGTGTGTCATAAAATGTGATGCCAGGTAGCGGAGATATAAACTTTATAAAGGACACAAACACAAGGATTTTTTTATTTAAAATAAAAACATGCTTAAAACATTAGCTCTGTAAGCTGCAAACCTACTTTTGATTTATTGACATTCACCACAGAAATCTCATGCTCAGAGTTCTGTGTCTAGGACCCAGGTTAAAACATGAAATGGCTGAGTGATTAAGAGAGTCTGGTGAAGCAAGCGATGATGCAGCAGCAGCAGCAGAACTGGAAGGAGGAGGTGGCCAGTTCCACTGTGGGCCTGATGAAAGCCCTGCGGAGGCCTGATTCGGCCCCTGGGCCGTATGTTTGACACTCCTGCTCTACCCATCCCACCACACAGGCGCTCCAAAAAACCAGAAAGATGCACGGAGAATGATAACCAATCCTTTCCCCCCCTTTCCCAGCTTCCACTCCAGTTATGATGGCGGGCTGCCTCCCCAGGTGAACTGAGACAGAAAAGCTCCACCTTTTTCTTCCGGCCAGGCCTCAGTCACGCGAGCCAGATCGATGGTTGTTCCCCTCCATCACCCCAGACAATCCATGGTTACAACAACTCTTGGTTTCGCTTCCCACAGTCACGGCCCCCAGTCACTTCCCACAATGAGAAAATACACCTTTAGACATTTCTCTGCTAGTCTGACATATTTGTTGCTTTACAGCTGTTGACCCCGTCACCTTAACTTGTTATTTAGTGCCACTTTGCCTATCTTGATCACCATCATGTTGCACGTAGCCTGCACAGGAAAGCTGAGACCTTGAATAAACCTTTGTTGGTGTAAGGAACAGAGGTTGTTTAGGTTTATAAGTTTAGTAGGACCTAGCCTTGCATGTTGCCGGAAGCAATCTGCTTGCAGCGTCATTATATTCAGCTGCGATATTTTGTTATGGGGGAGAATCGTAAACCTCCCTAATCTTTTTACAAGCCAGAAGGGTTAATTAGAGAGTTGGATCCTTATCAACTCGTATCCTAGCAATGATTTTACTGTTTTCCCCTTTCTTAAGTAACACAGTATGATCACTGTCCATAAGCCTTTTGGCTGAAATCAAATTATCAGCTGCTCCAGGGACTAGAGCCACATTTTGTAAAGTAGCATCTATCCAGGGGTCATTTCGTAGAAAAAGAGCTAGGGGAACTCATTAGCATAACTCATTAGCATATGCCACACCCCTTGACATCAGGGGCCCGGCGGTGGACCTGCAAGGCCAGCGGGAGTGCGAGGAAGCCCCGCCAAGGCCCTCCCTGGCCCCAGGCAGGCAGGGGTGAGGAGAGGCGGGGAGGAAGCAACTTACTCTCCCTCTTCTCCTGCCTCCTCCTGGCTGAATGAGGGCTGGAAGTGGGGCGGCCGGAAGCAGGGGGCGGGGCTTCGTAATATGCCCCGCCCCCTGCACCTCACCCGGGGGGACTGCGTTCCCCCGCGTTCCCCCCCCGAAATGACCTCTGCATCTATCACTTCTCCACTTGTAGTGCGGAGTTTGATTTGCACTGTCTCCCAACACCTCTAACATTAAGCAATTCCTTGTTGGCTTGAAACAGTTCTGGTCTATTGTTAGCATCAAGTTCAAAAAAGGGAGGTGAAGGGAGGTAAGAAGACTGGGCCACTGGGGTTATTGGCTCTCTCATTAGGCTTCGCAGGGCGGGGCCAGCTACGCTCTGTGGTGAAGTGATCCCGATTCTCTCCAACCTGATAACAGACTTTTCTTAAGAACTGGCCTCGCAGAAGTGAGGTATTGTTTTCATTGGTCCTGTCACCTGGCTTTTTACTGTTTGTTTTGCCGTTGCTTGTTATGATGGGATGTTTCCTGCTTTGCATGCATCCCTTCAACTTCAACTGATTTTATTCAATTAAATCCGGCAGTCGTCTTTTTAAACCTTGTGCCCAGAATTTGTTTTGCTGAGTGACGGCATTCATCTACATAAACAAGCCCCCCAGGGTCTTCTGGACCAGACAGTTGGTCTTAAAGGTGCCACTGGACTCTAAATTTGTTGTACTGCTTCAGGCCAACACGGCTGACCAACTGGATCTATCTTGGTTTTGCATTCAGTCTGAAAGGAGCCGTGAAGCGATTCTTCCCCCAGGTGCAGAGGGAGCCCGGATTTGGACCCAGGCTGGCACCAAACATCGGGTCATTTCCTGCAGGAGCACACAGGAGCTGAGCTCCGGCAGTAAAGAGCCCAGGGGGCGGGCACATGCAACAAGGCCCACCCCCTGCTCCCAGCAGCCCTCAGTCAGAGCAAGAAGCAGCCAGGTAAGTTGCAGAGGGCCCCCCCAGCCCCCCGGCCCAAAACAGTCCAGTGGCACCTTTAAGACCAAGTTTTATTCAGGTACAAGTTCTCCCTCCTCTGCGAGGACAGATCTGCGTGCTCCCCCCCCTCCCAATAGGTAGCAATCCAAAACAGTCCAATGGAGCCTGAGCAGTGGGTGTTGCCTTCTAACACACCTCCAGTGATGTCAGGGGGTGTGGCGTATGCAAATAAGTTATGCTAATGAGCTCCTGCACCTCTTTTTCTACGAAATGACCCTTGCCTAACATCCATTGGCCTCTCAGCCCACGACCATCACACAGACATTTTTAACGATAGCCGAGCTTTTTGTTCAGAAATCTGGAGAAGTGTAAAAGCAGCGCTGTTTTGGTGCCAAAAAAGCGTACGACGTGACCAGGTTTTTAACGAACATTTTCCAGGCTCCGGGATCTCCTGGAAGTGGAGGAAAAGGGTTACATCGCTGAAATGGAGTCACTGGAAGAAACCACTGAGGACAGGAAAAGGAAAATGTTAGAGAAAGCAAAATCGCTGAGAGAGAATCGGGAAGAAGAGAGGCGGAAGATTGTGGCTGAAAAACGGGACCAGCAGTTCAGGTCAGTCGGTCACTGTCAGCATGCTGCCATTGTGTTTCTATGACCTCTGTGTACATATCCTTCCCCTGTTGCACCCGGCTTGTTATTCTGCTTCTATGCTGGAATGCCTAAGATAATCTACTGGAGGGTTTGTGGAGGAGAGGATGCTGTAATGCTTGCCGCTGATTATCGCTTGGGAACTGCACCTGTGTTTTGTCTGATGTTCTGCCTGGTTCTCATGGACTGGGCGCGCAACCGTTTCTTTAGCCCGCCAGCGGGAATGTTATTCATTGGATCTGTGTCTGTTTGAATTTCCTTTATTATGCTTGCCCTACCTGTGTATCCCCAGTTCTAACAAAGAACGTGTTTGAGTGTCTTTCCAACGCTTTGAAATAAATTTTGCTTTTCTTGAAAACGTGGATTTATTCTCGATGCTTGGGGATCCAACATATTGTTAGAACTCCCTTTCTCCTATCGTTCCGAATCTGGCAAGATCATGAGCGGGACTGAGGGAGATCTACTTAAAACGGAGGGGGACTCGGGATCGGTCCCACCTACCTCCGCTCCTTTGGTGTCTACGACTGCAGCCTCGCTGGAGGGTGCCGTGGGGGGAACGTTTCCCCGCTTACCTGCGCACCTGTCTTGGCCGCCTCCAACCCCTTCGCATTGGGGCCCGCGGAAGACCCAGGCGCAGGATGATTGGGCTTTGTATAACACACAAGGCACCCGGGAAGTGTACTCCCGTCGAGGTAGCGGACTTCGAGAGAGCCTATTTGACAAAGGTTTGTTCCCGGAGCCGGGAAGTTCGGGCGAGACGGGGAGTTCCAGACGAGACCTCGAAGACTGGATGTACGAACCGTTGGGTGAGGGAGCCGGTGCTGGCCTCCAGGGGTCTGAAGACTATGACCCGCCACCCGACTACCAACCTCGAGAGCCGATACCGGAAGAGACTACCGGGGAACGGTTGGATGAACTGGAATGCTCGGTGAGAGACCTGATGAGGACGGTCCATGACGTGATGGAAGCCCTGCCGGGGATGTTGGATGTCCGGATGGCTAACTTTCTCGCTACTCAAGCCGCGCAACAGCAGCCGGTCCCAGCACCGGGAGTTCCTGCGCCGCCTTTGCCTGTCCAGCCACCGGGAGT
>NW_015166496.1:41498-55263 GCF_001447785.1 Gekko japonicus
AAGAAAGATCCTGGTCCTTCTCCCTGGAGACCATCAATTACTCCTCCTCTACCAGTCATTCTGGAAGGTGGTGAACATTTTGAAATCGCTGACATCCTTGATTGTAAATTGAAACGTGGTAAACTCTGGTACCTTATTGAATGGGTGGATTTCGGTCCCCAGCACCGTGAATGGGTGGAAGAAGGGGATATTCGGGCCCCTTACTTGATTCGTAGGTTCCACAGGAAGTTCCCGGACAAACCGGGAGGTCTCCCGCCCAGCCCGGGAGATCTCCCGCCTGACCTGGGAGGTGTGTTTTAAGATGTATTTTTTGGGGGGCAGTATGTCAGCAAGCTGCCATTATGTTTCTATGACCTCTGTGTACATATCCTTCCCCTGTTGCACCCGGCTTGTTATTCTGCTTCTATGCTGGAATGCCTAAGATAATCTACTGGAGGGTTTGTGGAGGAGAGGATGCTGTAATGCTTGCCACTGATTATCGCTTGGGAACTGCACCTGTGTTTTGTCTGATGTTCTGCCTGGTTCTCATGGACTGGGCGCGCAACCGTTTCTTTAGCCCGCCAGCGGGAATGTTATTCATTGGATCTGTGTCTGTTTGAATTTCCTTTATTATGCTTGCCCTACCTGTGTATCCCCAGTTCTAACAAAGAACGTGTTTGAGTGTCTTTCCAACGCTTTGAAATAAATTTTGCTTTTCTTGAAAACGTGGATTTATTCTCGATGCTTGGGGATCCAACAGTCACAAGCTGAGGAGGCCCCACGAGGAGAGGCATCTTCCTCGGGTGGTGGATTTCGGGCACCTTAAAAGTCCTGGAATGGGGTTGGGAGCAATGCTCCCTCTAAGCTGTGGAGTCTTGTGAGCAAAAATTATACTTTGTGAGCTCCTGGCATTACAGTTTTGAGCGAGCGATTTGGCTGCTGCATAAATTAGTTTGCTCTGGAGCCCCATCCTTCCTGAGCTGAGACAGAAAAGTGTGACTCAAAGCGATGTACAGTTACTCCATATATAGACAAGGGACTAATAATGTTCGTAGGGAATAGGGAAGACAACATATATTCACTTTAATTGCACGCGCCGTCACTGCCTGGTGTAGATGTCTTCTTGGCTGGCTCCGTCATTTTCCCGCACGGCTGCTTGCTGGCCAGGCCTCAGGACCCGTATGTCAATCGCCACACTGCCACCGCCTGGCCGGAACATCCATTGCAGGCGTTCTTTTCGTAGCCGGGAAGCTGTTTCGCCTTTACAAGCCTTGACCAGGACGTCGACCGTCAGCTAACGCCCTCCCACAAGGAGTGGTTCCCATTTTATCTACTCGCCGAAGCTTTCGAATCGCTGGGTGGACGATGAGCTGGGGACAACAGGCTGGCTGCTCACACCAGCACGGGGCTCAAACTAACACAGTTCAGATGTTAAAACAGTGGGATATACCCACTGTGCCACCTTAGAGGGAACACTGGTTGGGAGCCATGCTCCCTCTAAGCTGTGGAGTCCTGAGAGCAAAAATTCTACTTTGTGAGTTACCGTCAGTAAAGTTGGGAGCAGGTGATTTGCTGACTGCATAAATTAGTTTGCTCTGGAGCCATCCCTTACTGAGCTAAGACAAAAATCTGTGGGCCAGAGGCTAAAAAACTGTGAGCTAGCTCACACCAACTCAGCTTAGAGGGAACACTGGTTGGGAGTAGGGTTGCCACTCTTCAGGTAGGGCCTGGAGATCTCCCAGTATTACAGCTGATCCCCAGACAACAGAGATCAGTTTGCCTGGAGACTGGCTACTTTGGAGGCTGACTGTATGGCATCCTACCCCACTGAGGTTTCTCTGTCCCCCAAATCATGCCCTCCTCAGGCTCTCCCCCCCTGATCTCCAGGAATTTCCCAAGCTGGAGTTGGCATCCCTGTTTGGGAGACATCACTGTAAACTTTCTGGGTCAGGAACTATGCAGGACTGGCCAGCCACTGAACGTGTCTTAATTGATTTGATCATTTGCCTTTTCACCTACGGCGCCTTGGCATTTGGAAGCCCGTGTGCCTTATCTCAAAAAGGATATTGTTGGGGGGAAAAGGTAGGAAGCAGCAAACCGAGATGATCAAGGAGTCGGAGGCACTACTGTGCGTCTCTGCCGTTTTGAATAAGGCCGCAGTGCCGGGAGGGGGAGGTTTATCGCTTTGTGTGTGTGTGTGTGTTCTCCTTCTCTGATATAAATGTTCCCACCCAAAGAGTTGCTGTCAGCCCTGGCAGGAGAAGGGACAAGTGTCCCTCTGGTACCTCTCTTTCCCCCCCACCCCTGCTAGTCTAGCCTAAATGGACCAGGCTAGCCCAAATTCATCAGATCTCAGAAACTAAGCAGGGTCGACTCCGGTTAACATTTGGATGGGAGACCGCCAGGGAAGTCCAGGGTTGCTACGTGGAAGAAGAAGAAGAAGAGATGGCATTTATACCCCACCTTTCACTACCCAAAGGTGTCTCAGAGTGGCTTACAAACTCCTTTCCCTTCCCCTCCCCACCACAGACACCCTGTGAGGTAGGTGGGGCTGAGGGAGCTCTGACAGAAACTGCCCTTCTTCCAGGACAGCTGTTATCAGAACTAGGGCTTGCCCAAGGTCATCCAGCCAGGTGCACGTGGAGGAGTGGGGAATCAAACCCGGTTCTCCCAGATTAGACTCCGCGCACTCAACCACTACACCAAACTGGCTCTCTCTGAAGAGAATAGTTAAACTCATGCTCGCACTCATGTGGCCTACCTTGTATGGGTCCGCCAGTCAAATGCTAGTGGATCAGTCTCATCAATTAAGCCAGTGAACATTTGGAATTCCAGGACTGTGTTTCCGTATAGTGCACAGCTATCCTGGAACTAAACCAATGTATTGGGTTGGAGGAGTTGTCAGTAATTTCTGCTGGGTTTTATATATTACTACTACTACTAATATTATTACTATTACTACTACTACTATTACTACTATTACTAGTAGTAGCAGCAGCAGTAACAGCAGCCGTAGCAGCAGCAGCAGAAGGAGGAGGAGATTGGATTTATACCCCACCCTTCACTACCCGAAGGAGTCTCAGAGTGGTTTACAATCTCCTTTCCCTTCCCCTTTCCACAACAGGCACCCTGTGACGTAGGCGGGGCTGAGAGAGCTCTCTCTAGAACTGTCCTTGAGAGAACAGCTCTGAAAGGACTTGTGACTGACCCAAGGTCACTCCAGCAGCTGCCTGTGGAGGAGTGGGGGAATCAAGCCCGGTTCTTCCAGATTAGAGTCCACACCAGGCTAGCTACCACGAGGGCCAGGTCCTTTTCGGTGGCGGCCCCTATCTGGTGGAATGAGCTCCCGGAGGAGATCAGGGCTCTGCGGGACCTTTTACAGTTCTGCAGAGCCTGTAAGACGGAGCTCTTCCGCCAGGCTTTTGAGTAGGGGCCGCCGCCGCCGCCACTACCACCACCGCATATATGTGGAGCAGGACCGTCGAGGATGGGCGATTGGAAATGGAACATCATGGCTCATGCCGTCTCCCTTCTGATTTTGACTTTTGACCTCCTCATGACATGTAATGGAGAATGTACAATCTAGTCCTTCATGTAACCGTGAGATGTTAATATTTTTAGCTTCTGTTGTTTTAATGCATCTGTTTTATAGCACTTTGTGCCCTGTAAGCCGCCCTGAGCCCGCGTGTGGGGAGGGCGGGATAGAAATGGAATGAAATAAATATAATAAATAATAAATACACTCTTAACCACTATGCCAAACTGGCTTGCTATATATTTCTATATACATTAGAGCCAACTTTATCTCAAAATTTAGAATTAGCCCTTTAAAAACTCTTAACTCCATCATAAAAAAAATGCATCTTTCCTTCGATGTAATTACCACCCAGAAGATTTTTGCCATGGCTAATATAATCCTTTATTTAAAATGGTACAATCTTAGCTCAGTCAACAGGCACCTGGGTTTTGGCCACTGTGTGACACAGAGGGCGCGTTCAGATGGGGGCTTTATATCGGTTAGGGTGCCGGTTCCAACCGTTGTACTCACTGGCGTTCAGACGGGGCACATCTGCCTCCTGTCCCTAACCGGTGTAAAGCCCTTTACACCGTTGCACTCTGCCACCAGGTCCCAAGTGGTGGTATCCTGAGTGCAACAGTTGTAAACGGTGTACCCCGGCGTCTGATCGGTCTCCACCGTTCCACAGCCATTTCCGTCGGAAGCCTGAGGCTTCCGGCTTTCCCCCGCCATTTTTTAAAAAAAAACTAGGCGATATGTGCTCGGGTGAAGCTTCACCCTGAGCGTTTGCTAAAGAAAAAAAGCCCTTAGTTTAACTTCCCGGAGGAGTCCGGGACTTAAGGGAGGCCAGGTTGGGCTTTAAACTTTAAAGGTAAGTCCTTACCTTTAAAGTTTAAATGTAATGGGGGGGGGGTTGAGCATGCGCAAAGATCGCCATTCTGTGAATGGCTGCCTATGCGCATGCAAAAGCTGTGGGGTTTTTTTTGTTAAAAAAAACTTGCCGACGCCCGCAGCGTGTGACCGGGCGTACAACGATGGGAACCGCAAAATGGAGGTAAGTTTGATCGTGTTTATGCCGGCAGAAAGCCCCCGTCTGAATGCACCCAGAGTGTTGGACTGGCTGGGCCCATTGGCCTGATCCAATATAGCTTCTCTTGTGTTCTAAGGTTCTACTTCCTCAGGATTGGATCCAACCATTTCGTTCTACGTAGGCCATACCACGGGCAATACGAAATTGTGTGATCCATCCACATCTGCAATAGCTGTCCTGAAATGTGATTTTCATATAGCAGCCTCTCCAGATCGCTGACGGGAGCGCTTTCATCCTTGCTAGAAAAAAAAAGGCTCAACTGTAGGTGGGAATCTATTCGCGGTTTTTGGCCGGAGACTCCCACCGAAAGTTTTGTTCATTAACCACCACCCCCGTTTCAGCCGCAGGGGGCACTTCTTTTTTTTATATTAAAGATAATTAGAATGCCACTAAACGAGGCGCCCCGGGAACACCCTCCTCTCACTTTCCAGCGTAACATTTGTCATGTCACTTCTCGCAGAGAAGGCCGTGGTCCCCGCGGTTCTGCCTTAGTCTTATAAAAGCGGGCAAATGTTCGCGAGGGGCACGAATTTGGCTCACGACCTTTGGAAAGAAAACTAAAGCTGGAGACTTGCCCGCAGGAGAGACGCTTAGGACAGCAAAGCACAGTTGTTGAAGAGCCGCCTGGGGGAGCAGATGTTTATTGGATGCTGTAAAAGCTGCTTTGGAGGAATTATTTGGATAGGATAGAGCAAATGCAGAGTTGTTTTGTACGAAAATCACCAGGCTGGCCAATGTTTTGATTTTAACTCTTGCCTCGCTTCTTTGAGCTCTTCGTCACTCATATTGTTTGACAAGCAGCGCAGTGCCCTGGATAGCTTAGCCTTAGTCAGCTTTCCCTTAACAGGAGTTTGAACCCTTTGCAGAAGAAGAAGAAGAGGAGGAGGAGGAGGAGGTTGGATTTATACCCTGCCCTTCACTACCGAAAGGTGTCTCAGAGCGGCTTACAAATTCCTTTCCCTTCCCCTCCCCACAACAGACACCCTGTGAGGTAGGCGGGGCTGAGAGAGCTCTGACAGAATCTGCTCTTTTTCAAGGACAGCTGTTATCAGAACTACGGCTTGCCCAAGGTCATCCAGCCAGGTGCAAGTGGAGGAGTGGGGAATCAAACCCAGTTCTCCCAGATTAGAGTCCGTGCACTTAACCACTACACCAAACTGGCAGAGGCAGGCAATGGCAAACCGTCTCTGAACATCTCCTATAGAAGTGAAAATGATGTCAGTGTGGTATAGAAGTTAAGAGCGTCAGACAGTGGGCGATTCGGCATTCACTTTCCCCTCCCTTGTTTTACGAAACCCACGTTGGAACAGCAATTCCCTTCTGCAGTGCTGCTTTCACTTTCTTTGATCGTTGGGTTTTATGGTACCTTCTGCATAGATTTATGGCATTGAGGACCCCAAGGTATTTGAATGCTGCCCCGAGGTATTTGAATGTGGTTTTGAGCTGCACCTTTTCCTCCCAGTTGAGAAAATACAGAGCAAACGCTAGTTGCAGAATCACCCTATGACCTGGGAGACCCTGGGTTCGAATCCCCATTCTGCCATGGAAGCTTGCTGGAAGCCCTTGAGCTAGTCACACGTTCTTAGCCTAACCTACCTCAGAGGTTGTTGTGAGGTTAAAATGTAAGCTGCATTGGGTCCCTATTGGAGAGAAAGGTGGCGTACCAATGAATTAAAGAGGTTGTCTGACAAAGCAACTTATTGTTGCCAGGGGAAAAAAAGGTGCCTAAATAACACTGAAGCCAGTGTAGTGTAGTAAACCCATGAAGTTGCCCTCTATGGAATCAGACCACTAGTCCATCGAGGTCAATATTGCCTACTCAGACTGGCAGCGGCTCTCAGGCAGAGGTCTTTCCCATCACCTACTATCAAATCCTTTCAATGGAGATGCCGGGGATTGAACCCGGGGCCTTCTGCCTGGCAAGCAGATGCCCTGCCACTGAAGAGAAGACGAAGAAGAAGACAAGGAGGAGGAGGACATGGAATTTATACCCCGCCCTTCACTCGGAGTCTCCGAGCGGCTTACAGTCTCCTTTCCCTTCCCCTCCCCACAACAGACACCCTGTGCGGTAGGTGGGGCTGAGAGAGCTCTTTCGAGGACTGCCCTCGAGAGAACAGCTCTGAGAGAACTTGTGACTGGCCCAAGATCACACCAACAGCTGCATGTGGAGGAGTGGGGGAATCAAACCCGGTTCTCCCAGACTAGAGTCCACACTCCTACCCACTACACCAAACCGGCTCTCACACCAAACTGGCTCTCAAGCCATTGCCCCTATACTGGTTGGATTGTTAGACAAGACCCAGGTTCCAATCTCTTCTCTGCTATGAAGCCTGCTGGGTTACCTTGAGCGTAGGGATGCCAGCCTCCAGGTGGGAATTAGGGATCCCCCCCCCCCCAGAATTGCAGCTCATCTCCAGACTTCAGAGATCAGTTCCCCTGGAGAAAATGGATGCTTTGGAGGGTGGACTCTATGGCATTTTAGCCCACTGAGGTCCCTGTTCTCCTCAGGCTCCATCCCCAAATCTCCAGGAATTCCTCAACCTGGAGCCAGCAGCCCAATTCACCCCACCGGTGCCTGGGGGGGGGGGACCAGGAAACCCTACTTGGGCAGTTACTCTCTTTCCATCTAACTAATCCAAACAGGATTTTGAATATTAAATGGGGGGACTACTGTCTAGAGCTTCTTGGAGGAAAGCTGGGAGGAACTGAATCCAGTTCTCCAGATTAGAGTCCTGCCTCTCTTAACTGCTGCACCAAACTGGAGAGGGGGCCGGATTAGTCTTTTGCAGCCAAAACGTAACAGGAGTCTTGCGGCCCCTTAAAAATAGCAAGTTTTAATTCCATCCTATGCTTTTGTAGATGAGAGCCCGTTTATTTCGTCAGATGCATCTGACAAAGTACTTACTAATATAAGAGGAGTGTTGGGTGATAGTGAGATATTTAAAAAAATGGTATTTAGCAGAGATAAGATGGTCCAGCAGAGCCAGAGTAAAATAATTCAGACTGAGAGTCCATGTGTGATTAAAGTATAAAGTTTTTACTAAATTCTAGCATGGGGAAGGGTAACTGGGATGAAAATAACAACAGAGCATAATCAGCTACATCCTTACTCTACAAAGACAAAACTAGAAGAGAGAGATTATGGCTGCTCTTCTTCTTCTTCAGAACACCAAACAAAGACGGGAAGAGAAGCCATAAAATGGTCATGCACCTTGACACTTTAGTTCCAATCAAATCCCTAGATCAGGGAGAAAATTCCCGGGCTTTCTACAGCTAAAGAACATTGGTTACATGAGAAACATGTGACTTCCTGTGAGTAACATAAACAAAAATTTAACCCCAGATATACTGCGTGTTTTCAACTTGTAATACCCAACAAGGAGTCATGTTGGATCAGGCCAAAGGCCCATCCAGTTCAGCACTCTAGGTCGCACAGTGCCAGTTTGGTGTAGTGGTCAGGGGTCATTTCGTAGAAAAAGAGGTGCAGGAGCTCATTAGCATAACTCATTAGCATAACTTATTTGCATATGCCACACCCCCTGACATCACTGGAAGTGTGTCAGAAGGCGACACCCACCGCTCAGGCTCCGCTGGACTGTTTTGGATTGCTAGGTACTGGGGGGGGGTGGAGGGGAGAGCTTGTACCTGAATAAAACTTGGTCTTAAAGGTGCCACTTAAAGGTGCCACTTAAAGGTGCCACTGGACTGTTTTGGGGCAGAGGGGTGGCTCTGCAACTTACCTTGCTGCTTCTTGCTCTGACTGAGGGCTGCTGGGAGCAGGGGGTGGGGCTTGTTGCGTGTGCCCGCCCCCTGGGCTCTTTACTGCCAGAGCTCTGCTCCTGTGCGCTCCTGCAGGAAATGACCCCTGGTAGTGGTTAAGTGCGCAGACTCTAATCTGGGAGAAGGCAGGTGCTCCGCTGGGAAGATCCTGTGGCTGGAATTCATAGGTCAGCAACCAGAGGTCCCAGGGCCAAACCTGGCCCCTTAATTACTAGCTGGTTCCCAGATCAGAGGTGAGGGGGTGCTGAATCCAGCTCTGGGGCTATTTTCAGTCATTTCAAAGAGGATCCTGCAGTAGAGCTCTGAACAGGAGGTGGTGGTGGCTACAAGCATGGACAGCTTCAAGAGGGAATTAGATAAGGTGAACTGCAGACCAGAAGGTCGGTAGTTCAGGAGTTCGAGACCCGAGTGCCACAAGATGGAGTGAGCTCCCATCTCTGGCCCCAGCTCCTGCCAACCTAGCAGTTTGAAAGCAAGAAAATGCAAGTAGATAAATAGGTACCACTTAGGTGGGAAGGTAACAGCGTTCCGTGCCCCTCGGCGTCTAGTCATGCCGGCCACATGACCATGGAAACGTCTTCGGACAGCGCTGGCTCTTCGGCTTGGAAACGGAGTTGAGCACCGCATCCCTAGAGTCGGATTCGACTGGCTTTCGAGCAAGGGAAACCTTTACCTTTACTGTGGAGCAGAAGTCCATCAGTGGCTATTAGCCACAAGGTATAGATAGGAACTCTCAGTCTGGGGCAAGTGATGCTCTGTGTTCTTGGTGCTTGGGGGGGGGGTAACAGTGGGAGGGCTCCTAGTGTCCTGGCCCCCCTGCTGTACCTGGCTACTGTGTGACAGAGTGTTGGACTGGATGGGCCGTTGGCCTAATCCAACATTGGCTTCTCTTATGTTCTTATGTTCTTAACAGAACGTGCCCTTAGCTTATGGCAGGTATCGATTATTCCCCCCTCTCCCCAAACAGCAATCCTTTATGCCAATAACAGTCTCACTTTGATGTTGCTTCACCCTGCTTCTTCAGCACATCCCGCTCATTCGCAGAGTCAATTAAAACGGCCACGTCTTCAAATTAAGCCCAGATCAACAGCAGATGCTTAATGGCCTTTCCCACGGGGAGGGTGGGGGGGAAGCAGAAGCGGCGGTGAAAGTTATTTGACAGGTTTTGCCCCGAAATATAACGGAAACGCTCGTCTTATGTAGGTCGCTCGCTCTTGTGAGGCGATGGAAAGCTTTTCGGAAAGCTGCGTGGTGGGAGGCCCTGAATTGCAAGAATTTAAAGCCTGCAGGGCCATGGAGTTGGTAGACACAGAGGGGTAAGGCGGCCTCCTTTGGGGCAGCAAGAGAGTCCCCTTACTGGCCTTTCTACAGCCTTTCCTGGCCCCTACTAATCGGAGCCTTCCGGCTGCCCTTGTTCAAGGTCGGGGCATCTTTCCAGCAGAACCGATCACTCCCACTGACTAATTTCTTCAATTGTTCCTTAAAACAACTGCGTTTATTCTCCAAAGCGTCAGTAAGGGTTTTTTCCCCCTCCCCCCGCCCTGCTTTGCTTCTCGTTAGCGTTGCCAGCCTCCAGGGAGGAGCTGGAGACCTCCTGGGATCACAACTGATCTCCAGCCGGCAGAAATAGGTTTGATGGGAGAAAATGGCTGCTTCGGAGCGGGGGCTCTATGGCATTAGCAGAGAGACCGTTTGGTGTAGTGGTTAAGAGAACCGAGTTTGATTCCCCACTCCTCCACATGCAGCTGCTGGTGTGACCTTGGGTCAGTCACAAGTTCTTTCAGAGCTGTTCTCTCAGGAGCAGTTCTCAGTCAGAGTTCTCTCAGCCCCACCCATATCACAGGGTGTCTGTTGTGGGGAGGGGAAGGGAAAGGAGGTCTTGAGCCGCTCTGAGACTCCTTTGGGTAGTGAAGGGAGGTGGTATCAATCCAATCTCCTCCTTCTCCTGAAGAGGTCCTTCTGGCCAAACCCCACCATTCCCGGGCTCCACCCCTGAATTCTCCAGGAATTTTCCAACCTGGACTTGGCAACCCTACCTCTCATTTAGGTAAAAAAAACCCAACCCTTAAATGAGTTTCCATTGTTGGTTTGTCACAGTAAAATGATGATTGTGAAATTAAAAATATCTTTGAAGAAGAGAAGAGAAGAGACTGGATTTATACCCCACCCTTTACTACCCAAAGGTGCCTCAGAGCGGCTTACAAACTCCTTTCCCTCCCCCTCCTCACAACAGACACCCTGTGAGCAATGTTCCCTCTAAGCTGTAGAGTCTTGTGAGCAAAAATTCTACTTTGTGAGCTACAGGCCTTAAAGTTGTGAGCGAGCGGTTTGGTGACTGCATAAATCAGTTTGCTCTGGAGCCGGCCTTCACTTGAGAGAACAGCTCTGACAGAACTATGGCTTGCCCAAGGTCATCCAGCAGCTGCAAGTGAAGGAGTGGGGAATCAAACCCGGTTCTCCCAGATCCCAGTCCGACACTTTAACCACTACACTATGCTGGCTCTTGAGAAGCTGCAAGAAGGTTGCTTTGTTCCAGGGGTCTATAACCTGTGGCTCCAGAGTAGAACCACACATGGGTCTCTGAAAAACAAAATGGAAATGTTAAATTTATATTGGAGGGGTGGGTGGGATGCTAGAATAACCAGTAGAATCATAGAGTCACAGAATTGGAAGGGGCCAAACAGGCCATCCAGTCCAACCCCCTGCTCAGTGCAGGATCAGCCTAGAGCCTCCCTGACAAGTGTTTTTCCAGCCGCTGCTGAAAGACTGCCAGGGAGGGGGAGCTGATTCCACAGCTGCACAACTCTGACTGTCAAAAAGTTTTCCCTAAGATCCAGCTGGTACCTTCCAGCCCTTAATTTAAACCAATTCTTGCCAGTCCTCTCCTCTGCTGCCAACAGGAACAGCTCCCTGCCCTCCTCTAAGGGACAGCCCTCCTGTGACGACCTCTTCTCTGGGGAGGTCTAGTTTTACTTTAAAAATGTTCTTTCTGGTTTGTTTTACTCTGTAATCCGGCTGCCACCAGGAAAATTTTAAGGCTTTCCAAACCTTTTTCTATAATATTTCTCACTGGGTAGGTATACCGAGGGTCTGGGCTTTCATGAAGGTCTATGTGGTCTGAGGAAGGAATCTTTACTGAGCTGGTATACTTGAAGGAAATAGGATTTATTTAAAGAAAGCATAAATACGAAGGTAAACAATGTAAACAGTACTGGGAATGATTTGAACAAATGCTTGGTGTCTCTCACAAGCTTCTCCTTTTCTGACAGGGAGGTTTCAAGCAACCTTGTAACACTTTTCACTGTACTTTTTCCTAGACTCTCAGCTTTTAATTGTAACTCCTATAACACAGAACCGAATGTCTCTCCTTTCACACACAAATATTTAACTCTGAACTCTTATATCACACAAGACTGCTTCACAGGGATAAGTCTCCTTCCCTCAGAGACAGAACTTAATTGTCTGCTTAACACAGAGACTTTTACTCTTTTTCCACACAGGAAAACTTCTCTCACAGAGACCTCAGGACAAAACTGCTTAACAAACTTCCACTGTCTGCATCAACTGTCATATCTCCAACAGTCACCCCTGATAGACATTCCAATCATCCACACGGCGTCCATTCCAAAACCCCTCCCCCTCTCTGTCACTCACCAATCACACCACTTGCCTGTTTCAACCACACTAGACTTTCACACAGCAATGTAAACCAAACTTTTAAAGACACACACACAAATAAACATGAAATCGTTACACCTCCAAAGACTTCAAGAGAGCAATCCTGCCCCCCCCCTTCAACCTCCCCTTCTCCAGACTGAACATTCCCAGGTCCCTCAGCCTTTCCTCACAGGGCTTCTTGGTCTCCAGCCCCACCCCTCATCCTCGTCTCTCTCCTCTGCACCCGCTCCATTCTGTCCACATCCTTGGCTGATTCTGCATTGATTTTTCCCTCCGTCCGTTTTACCAGACCCACCTTGGAACAGAAATTCCCCATCCGCACTGCATGCTGCTTTCAATTCCTTTGAGCATCGGATCTTATGGTACCTTCTGCATAGATTTATTGCCCTTCAGGGGCGACTTTGAGGTCAGTACGGCCTTGCCCCCGAGGGATTTGAATGTGGTTTTGAGCTGCTGGATGCAGAGTCGCCCCTTTTTGAAGGGAGGCCTCCAGAACCGCACACAGTGTTCCAGGTGCAGCCTGACCCATGCAGTGTACAGCGGGACTATAAGGGACATGGAGGGAAAGGCAAGCAAAGGCTTTTGTGGGACCGAAGGGCTTCGTAGGGATGCTTTACAGAAAGGAGAATAACCGTAGGGAACTGTTGCCAGGAATCCTTGTACCAAGCCCATGTAGAATTGTGCCAGCGCCTTAAAACGATTCCACAGGGTGCTCCCGTGTATATTTACAACTTATTGTGAGACCCAGTGCATGCTACTTCCTAATAATAGACTCCCAAGAGGGTGAACGATCACAGAAATTCAAGCAACCCTAAAATAGAATGAGCAAAGGCATTATTAGGCAAACAGCAGGAGAGAAACAGATACCCTGAAGAGGCATTAACGTGGATTTAATAGTAAATGTTATGGAGCTTGCAGGTTTGCACCGTTAATTCTTTTTTTTTTTTTACCCTGCTCATCTTTGAGTTCTTGGTGGCATACATGGATTACCACCACCCCTCACACACACTTTCCTGATCTATTGAGAGCCAGTTTGGTGTCGTGGTTAAGTGCACGGATTCTAATCTGGGAGAACCGGGTTTGATTCCACACTCCTCCACTTGCACCTGGCTGGATGACATTGGGCAAGGCGTAGTTCTGACACGAGCTGCCCTTGAAAAAGAGCAGTTTCTATCAAGAGCTCTCTCAGCCCCACCCACCTCACAGGGTGTCTGCTGTGGGGAGGGGAAGGGGAAGGAGTTTGTAAGCTGCTCTGAGACACCCTTGGGTAGAGAAGGGCGGGGTATAAATCCAATCTCTTCTTCTTCTTCACCTCCTCCTCCTCCTCTTCTTCTTCTTCTCCTTCTCCTTCTCCTTCTTCTTCATAGAAACATAGAGCTGGAAGATTCCCCCAAGGGTCACCTAGTCCAACCCCCTGCACAATGCAGGAAATTCACAACTATCTCCCCCGTATCTCCCAGTGACCCCTGCTCTATGTCCAGAGGAAGGGGGGGAAGCCCCTCCAGGATCCCTGGGCTATCTAGCCTAGAGAAGAAATTCCTTCCTGACCACAAAGTGGCGTTCAGCATTTCCCTGGGCGTGTAGGAAAGGGCCACAAGAACTAAGCACCGAGGCAACCCTTCCTGCCCTCCCTCTCATGATCTGCCTAAATTCACAGAATCCGCATTGCTGTCAGGTGGCCATTTAGCCTCTGTTTGAAAACCTCCCAAGAAGGAGAGCCC
>NW_015166496.1:55447-67176 GCF_001447785.1 Gekko japonicus
ATGCCAGCCTCCAGGTGGGACCTGGGGATCCCCCGGAATTACAGCTCATCTCCAGACCACAAAGATCAGTTCCCCTGGAGGAAACGGATGCTTTGAAGGGTGGGCTCTACGGCATTGTACCCCACTGAGGTCCCTGTCCTCCCCAGGCTCCATCCCCAAATCTCCAGGTGAACCTCAATGGGGAGGTCATTCCAAAAGTAAGGTGCCCCCACTGAGAAGGCCGTGTCTCTGGCTACCACCCACCTCGCCTCTGCCATTGGGGGCACAGAAAGCATTGCTGGGGAAGCAGATCTTGTCTGCAGGCTGTGGATTTAAATGTCCCCAACAGCATTTCTGATCCTGGGAGAACCAGGTTTGATTCCCCACTCCTCCACTTGCACCTGCTGAATTACCTTGGGCAAGCCATAGTTCTGTCAGAGCTGTTCTTGAAAAAGAGCAGTTTCTGTCAAGAGCTCTCTCAGCCCCGCCTACCTCACAGGGTGTCTGTTGTGGGGGAGGGGGAAGGGAAAGGAGTTTGTAAGCAGCTCTGAGACACCTTTGGGTAGTGAAGGGCGGGATATAAATCCAATCTCCTCCTATTTTTCTTCTTCTTCTTCTTCTTCAGAGCGGATTGCGAAGAGCTCCGAACGCAGTGGAGCAAGAAGCACCTCCTGGAGGTCTGCGAGGATCGCCTGGCCCAGCTGGCCTTGCAGGAGGAGCTGAAGAAGCAGAGAGAGCAGGAGGAGGCCACCTACTTGGCTCTCTGGGAGGAGGACCGGCTGGCCAAGGAGCAGCGAGCCGCAAAGGAGGAGCAGAACCGACAGGCGCGGAATTCTGAGATGGTGAACATGCTGAACACCCAGAGGGCAGTGGCGGAAGCGCAGAGGCAGGAGGAGAGGCGGCTCAAGGAAGAGGAGGCCAAGTATATGGTAACGTACCTGGTTCCTCATCTGCTGTTGCACGCAGGCCTTCCCTCGCAATGAGAGCAAGCTTTGCCTCTGTGTCCAGGAGAGCCCCGTGGGCAGACCTCGTGCCAGGTGGAATCACGGGGTCGGGAAGGGCGGAAAGCAAAACTTAAGAGGCCCCCCAGGTTCAGCTCCCTGACTGAGGGCAAGACCCATCTGTTTTGCCCCCACCCTCCAGCCGTTGTAGTCCAGGCTGCAAACCATGGAACATACAGAAAGGAAATCAAAACTTAAGAGGCCCCCGAGTTTCAGCTCCCTGACTGAGGGCAAAACCATCTGTTTTGCCCCCACCCTCTAGCCTTTGTAATCCAGGCTGCAAACCATGGAACATACAGAACAGAATGCTTTGTGTGGCTCACGCGAGTGAGCCAAGTTATAAATGACGCCCACACATCCCAGGTTCACTAGCGGCTGCAAGCATGGACAGCTTCAAAAGGGAATTAGATAAACATACGGAGCAGAGGTCCATCAGTGGCTATTAGCCACAAGGTATAGATAGGGGCTCCGGGGCAAGTGAGGCTCTGTCATCTTGGTGCTTGGGGGGGGTCAACAGGGGGAGGGCTTCTAAGGTCCTGGCCCCACTGGTGGACCTCCTGATGTCACCTGGTATTTCTGGCCATTGTGTGACACAGAGTGTTGGACTGGATGGGCCTTTGGCCTGATCCAACATTGGCATCTCTTATGTTCTTATGTTAATCTGGCCTAGGGTGAAATTCCTTGCCGGCTGCAACCAGAGAGACGCCAAGCGTGAGCAAAACGGCCTCCATCAGGCAAAGGAAGTTGTGCCGGGGTGCGGGTCTGTGTGACTCAACATCCCGTGACTGAGCATAGAAGGAGGAGGAAAGGCTGAGGGACTTGGGAATGTTTAGTCTGGAGAAGAGGAGGTTGAGGGGGGACATGATTGGTCTCTTGAAGCATTTGAAGTATTTGCTCAGCCTGGCACCCGACAGGAGGATTGGGGGCAGGGACATTGGGGGGGCAGCATCAATAGTATGATGATGGTGTCATTTCTGGGGCCAACATGGAAGCCACAGCAGTTGCTGTAGGAACTGCCAGAAACTCTATGGTAAACCATAGAGTTTTCCAGCAATTCCTAGAAGTACTGTCACATATGAATTTCCCCTGAAGGTGACATCATCCTGCTCGCCCAATGCCAATTAGTTTGTTTTTTTTAATGTCCCCTATCACCAGCAGCTGGAACAGCAACAGGCAACAGGAGCTCGGGGTAGAGAGTCCCCTGTCCCGACCAGGGGCTCGGCACCCCTACTCAAAAGATCACGCCTTCCTCCAATCTATGGAGGCTTCCTCTGTTGGAGGAAGAGCCACCTAGGTTGAAGGGAGGCTCCCTGGGCTGGGGGAAGCCTGCTTGGAGGATGCTTGGACCCAACCCGTTCTCTGTTGATAAGGAAGCCCCTACTGTCAAAGCAAAGGAGAGGGTGGCGTTTTAGCTAGGAGAGACCGAGGTCACAGAGAGGAAAGAATTTGTTGGTCATCCCGGGCCCCAAGGATGCCAAACTAGCTGTGACCAGGGCCAGGGCTTTTTCGGTGGCGGCTCCTACCTGGTGGAACGAGCTTCCTAGGGAGATCCGGGCCCTGCGGGACCTTGTGCAGTTTCGCAGGGCCTGTAAGACGGAGCTCTTCCGCCAGGCCTTTGAGTAGGAGCCGCCGCCCTACTATATCACCTCCGTCAAGACATCTTAATGGATGCATCGACGAGGCCCGAGGAAGAACCTAGAAAATACAGAAGATCTGATAAGCCGTCGCCACTGGATATGCACGCCATGGAAGTACCATCTGGAACTGCGGTGATACCATCTTCGATCTAGGATACTAATAATTGGATAGAGTACTGTGGTTTTAGTATTGATGTTTTTATTATTTTTTTTATATGTTTTTATCTATGGCAAGGCTAACGACCTTGCCTCTGTTAGCCGCCCTGAGCCCATTGGGGAGGGCGGGATACAAATGTAAAAATAAATAAATAAATAAGAAGGGTTGGCTGGAGGGAAGGAACCGACGAGTTGACGGCTCCCCTCGCCACTTCTGCAGGAAGAGGAACGGCAGCTGTTTAAACTGGAGGACGAGCGTGCCGAGATCGAGAGGCGGCGGAAGCTGCGGGAGTGCGGGGAGATGCTGCTGGCTTCCGCGAGGGAGAAGATGAAGCGCCTCGGCCAGGCCAGGCAGGAGGAGCTGGCGCTGGACATGAAGGTCCTGGATCACATCCTGCAGCAAGCCCAGGAGGACACGGAAGAGCAAAAGAGGCGGAAAGTAAGGCCGCGGAGGGTTTTGCGTCTGGCCACCTGATTCTTGACCCATGGTTGGGTGGTGCGTTTGGATCCCAGCTTGGTCAACAGCAAGGCTTCCCAGTTTTACACGTCTATGTAGCTCTGGGAATCACCAGAAACTCTGTCGTTTTGCCGGTGATTCCTAGAGCTACTGCTGTGCCTTCTGGGCAGGGGTCATTTCGTAGAAGAAGAGGTGCAGGAGCTCATTAGCATACCTTATTTGCATATGCCACACGTCAACAGCAAGGCTTCCCAGTTTTACACGTCTATGTAGCTCTGGGAATCACCAGAAACTCTGTCGTTTTGCCGGTGATTCCTAGAGCTACTGCTGTGCCTTCTGGGTATTCCTTCGACGTGACATCTTTGTGTGGGGGTACGCTGGTTAGTTTTTCAGGTTTTTAACTTTCCAGGAAAATTTGGGATGGGGAATCCCTTGCCCCTAGTTGGGGCGTGGCAGCCCTGGTCTGCTGAGCTCAGTAGGGTCTGGTTTGACTGGCAGAAGCTGTCCAGAACGTCAGGCAAAAGAAGTCCTTCCCCACACCAGGAAACCTTTGACTACCCCAGTGCCAGGGATGGAGCCCCATAGATTTTGGATACAAATCCCTATCAGTGATCCCTGCTCCTTTTCACTGGGGAAGAGGGGCCACTACCAGCCCCCTGGCCACAGTGGGGCATTTAGGGGCAGTGCCCCCTCGCTCGTGACCCACGCCCCACAACTCCCGCTGACCCTGCCCTTACCTGCTGGCTGCACTCATTCATTGTAGCTGCTATAGAAGAAGAGCCGGCCAGCTGATGCGAATAATGCTCAGCAGGTATGTGCTCTCTGCTACAGTAGTGGGTGGGCGAGGCCTGCTGCTGCTGTAGCACAGAGTGCATATTCCCGTGCCAGCCTGCCAGCTCACCTTCTCCTGTTGTGCGGCCAACAAGTAAGGAAAGACCCTTCTCTTCTTTGCCTGCTTGTCTGTCGATGGGATTCCCCCCCCCACTTCCCCGCCCCCCCGATTTCCCAACATCCCAGTACCCAAAATTCTCTGGCTACGCCCCTGGCCACTGCCTATTGTGTGAGCCGGAGGCTAAAAAAACTGTGAGCTAGCTCACACTAACCCAACTTAGAGGGAACACTGCCCACTACCCCAAATTTTCTGGCTATGTCCCTGGTCTCTACCTATGCCAGAATAGAATTGCCGTGGAACGTTTTGGGCAGTCGAAAGGTTGAACCAGAGCTTCAGAGGTGAAGACTGTGGAGGGTTAGCAACAGCCCAAGCTATCGAGACTTCCTGTGCCGGAGGTTCCGCCATAAATTGTGGGTTTAGTTCAGGTGTCCCGTCCCCCTCCCCCGGACGACTTTGCGCTGTCTGCCCTTTGCAGAAGGAGCTCTTGAAGGAGCAGCAGATGTATCGGGCATACCTGGCGGAGCAGCTGGAGGAGGAGAAACGCCTGGAAAGAGAGATGGACAAGTTGCGGGAGGAGGAGATGGCCCGGATGTGGGCCAAGAGGGCCGAGCGGGAGAAGCGAGGGAAGGAGGCCCGTGAGCGCCTACTGAAGGAGGTGCTGGACACCAGGCAGCTTCAGCTCCAGGAGAAACGTAAGGACACTTTCTTTATCCGTTTAGCATATTTACGGGCCGCTCTTCTCCGGGAACGCTGGACTCCAACCGGCACAGGAATGTTAAGGGTATAGAAAAGCTAAGATGGTTTCTCTTATGTTCTTATGGGGATGGAACACCTTTCACTATGAAGAAAGGTTTAAAGAGGTTAGGGCTCTGTAGCTTGGAGAAATGACGATTGAGGGGGCGACAGGATGGAGGTTTACAAAATTATGCATGGGATGGAGAAGGTAGAGGAAGAAGCACTTTTCTCTCTTTATCACAATACAAGTACTTGTGACTTGAGCACTCAATGAAATTAATGAGCATGACGGAGTGAGCTCCCATTCTCTAGTTCCAGCTCCTGCCAACCTAGCAGTTCGAAAGCAAGAAATTGCAAGTAGATAAATAGGTACCACTTCGGTGGGAAGGTAACAGCGTTCCGTGCGCCTCGGTGTTTAGTCATGCCGGCCACATGACCACGGAAACGTCTTCGGACAGCGCTGGCTCTTCGGCTTTGAAACGGAGATGAGCACCGCATCCCTAGAGTCGGGTTCGACTGGCTTTCGAGCAAGGGAACCTTTACCTTTTAAGCTTAGAACAAAGGAAGTACTTCTTCACCCAAAGAGTAATTAGCACGTAGAATTCACTGCCACAATAGGTGGTGGCAGCTACAAGCATAGACAGCTTCAACAGGGGACTGGATAAATATATGGAGCAGAGGTCCATCAGTGGCTATTAGCCACAAGGCATAGAGGGAGCACTCTGTCTGGGGCAATGACGCTCTGTTTTCTTGGTGCTTGGGGGGCAACAGTGGGAGGGCTTCTGGAGTGCTGGCCCCGCTGGTGGGCCTCTTGATGGCAACTTGGGTTTGGCCACTGTGTGACACAGAATGTTGGACTGGATGGGCCATTGGCCTGGTCCCACATGGCTCCTCTTATGTTCTTAAGAGCAGAGGTCCATGAGTCGCTATTAGCCACAAGATCTAGATGGAACACTCTGTCTGGGGCAGTGAGACTCTGTATTCTTGGTGCTTGGGAGGCAATGGTGGGAGGGCTTATGGAGTTCTGGCCCTGCTGGTGGACCTCCTGATGGTACCTGCATTTTGGGCACTGTGTGACACAGAGTGCTGGACTGGATAGGCCATTGGCCTGGTCCCACATGGCTTCTCTTATGTTCTTAAGAGCAGAGGTCCACGAGTCGCTATTAGCCACAAGATCTAGATGAAACACTCTGTCTGGGGGCAGTGATGCTCTGTATTCTTGGTGCTTGGGGGGGGGGCAACAGTGGGAAGGCTTCTGGAGTTCGGGCTCTGCTGGTGGACCTTCTATGGTACCTGGGTTTTGACCACTGTGTGACACAGAATGCCACGAATACAGAGCATCATTGCCACAGACAGAGTCTTCCATCTAGACCTTGTGGCTAACAGCCACTGATAGACCTGCACTCCACATGGTTATCCCCACTTGCATGGGAAAGTTGGCCCACCCAACCAGGTATCTTTCCTCTGTTGGCAGGCAGTCTGCATGGGGGGTTGCACCTTCAACTGCTCTGCCAGGCAAGCAGCAAGTGCCCAATTATTTTTTTTGCATTGTAATTCTGAAGACTGCAAGTTCCTTTGCAACGTGGGATAAACCCTTTTGGGACAGCCTTGTCTTCCTTTTGGTATGGCCCCTGTGGGTAAGAGATGCCTACATCATGGAGTCCGTGCCAGGATTGTCTTTCTTCACCCACTGCTCTTAACATATCCCCAGTTGGGTGAAATAAGTGAACTGCTGCACCGAAGACCTCTCGGGTCTAAAACAGCTGCAGGAACAAGGATGGCACCGCTTGCAGCCGTGTTAGGGATTCTGAGATTCGAGATCGATGGTCGTTTTGCAAACACAAGAGTCACATTAGTTAAAAGAAAATATCTTTACTACAAAACAAATCATGGGTAGGGTACTTTGGATAAAAAGAAATAAAACACAAGATTACATGCTTACAGTTACTTTCAGCTCTACTTGCTAACGGCTACATCTTCCTATCTACCCAGCGGCTACAAGAGAGCGCTTCCTGTGCTTCACACAAAGGGCCATAAAACCTTGTGAATACATTAATGCTAGATCACAGCATTTACACAAACAAGTTGTTGGTTGACCAATACAAAAGCTACACCCTGTTTCCTGACAAACAACACTTAACTCTGTAATGACTGAAGTGTAGCAACTTGAAACTCCAACAAGCTGCGTTGAGGTGACTTCGATCCCCTTTCTGCATGAGTCTCCTGACCCCACTCTTCCCTCTCTCTTTCCCAGTGCAGAGAAATGCCCAGGAGCAGGAGGACCTTCTTACAGACAAGGCATTGTTAAATGCTGCCATGCAAGAATATAACCGTCTAGAAGCGGATAAATATGCTAGGTAATTTTATCTTGGACCTGACCCGGATGGCCTGGGCGAGCCCGATCTTTTCAGACCCTCGGAAACTAAGCAGGGTCAGCCCTGGCTAGTCTTCAGATGGGAGACCTCCAAGGTATGCCAGGGCTGTGATGCGGAGGCAGGCAACGGCCAACCGCCTCCGAGCATTTCTTGCCTTGAAAACCCTTAAGCCAGCTGCGACTTCATGGCACTTTGCACCACCCAGTTCTCTTGAGAGCCAGTTTGGTGTAGTGGTCAGGAGCACGGACTCTAATCTGGGAGAACCAGGTTTGATTCCCCACTCCTCCACTTGCAGCTGCTGGCACGACCTTGGGTCAATCCACAGAAATAACACACAGTCCCAAGCCAGTCAGAAAGGGCATCTGTATATATTTTTTTCATTTCTGACTGGCGACCTTGGGTCAGTCACGTTATTTCAGAGCTGTTCTCTCAAGGGCAGTTCTCGAGAGAGCTCTCTCAGCCCCACCTGCCTCATGGGTTGTCTGTGGTGGGGAGGGGAAAGGAGATTGTAAGTTGCTCTGAGACTCCTTTGGGGAGTGAAGGGTGCGTGGGGTATAAATCCAATCTCTTCTTCTTCTGATGAACCCTTTCTTCCTTCAGCCTTTCCCCCTTTGCCCCACCTCACTCTCCTTCTGAAGCCCAGGAGGCTACACGGAGAGGGACCAGTTCCGTGACCTCCACCTATTTGGCGTTCATAGAATCTGGCTCCTTCCGTTGACACGGGTTCTCTTTTCTGACATTCCTGCCAGGCGCCTGCGGCAAGCAAAGGAATACCAGGAAGACCTCCAAGGCCAGATAGAGCACGTCAAGAAAGCCCGGGATTTCGAAAAGGAAGAGGAGCGCCGCGAGTACGAATCGGCCCTGGAAGCCGAGCGGCTCCTGCAGGCGAAGATCGCCGACGTCCTTTCGAGACCGTATATGAAGCTGATCAACCTCCATCCTTTGCGGAGGCAGTTGGCCAGCAGCCCTCCGTCTGTGCACTGACCCCTTCCTTATTTTGTAACCGTTCTAATTCACGGCATTTAAAAAACGTTAAGCGTAAACTTCTCCTCCTTGTTTTGTGAGTACGTTACTCGATGAACATGGGGGCGGGGGGGGGAGACATCTCCTAAAAAGGTCACCGACTTTATCCATCTTTTGTTTTCTAGGAAAGTAGAAACTTTTAAGAGCATGTTAAATACTGGGTTCAAGACGCATCGCAGTGAACAGCTCTGCTTCATTTAGTGATGTCAGGAACAAGACTGAAGACTCCAGGGCAACAGCCCTGTTTTAGAAGTGTCACGGCTCAGGTGGGGTGTCACGGCTCAGGTGGGTTGCAACCTGACGCTGCCACCACTCTGGTTCCAGGCTCCCTTGAGAAGGCCCAGAGCACCCTCCCAAGACCTTCAGACCTCCCTTTTGGCCAAATAACAGGTGTGAGGACCAGGCAGAGTACAACAAGGAAAATAGTTTATTTTATAGGAGGTCAAACAACAAGGTGCAGAATAATAACAGTAAGTGGATAAAAGAAAAGACATCAAATGCCCTAACGCATCTAAATATATACTGTCCCTAGCTCACTATCTCAAGTGGCCTTAGACTGCTCACCTTTCCCTCAGGATGAGGGTCTCTTCTGGCTCTGTTTCCTGGGAAGAAGAACAGCTTTCCCTCTTGTACCAGTTCTGATATTCCCCAGCCCTCTTCTTCTGTATTGGTCAAAATTGGCTCCAAAACTTCCCATGGCCTTCTGGGATTTGTAGGCCCAGCCTCCCCTACTGCTAGCCAGGCTCCCAGGGCCCAGTAGGCCTCTGGTGGCACAGCCCAGATCATGACAAGTAGCCTGCAAAACCCACACCCAAACACACCCCACTCCCAAGGACAGGCTATTTACATAACATTGTCTCCTCATTGGTTACCTCTATTTGCATAACGTTGCCTCCCCATTGGTTGCCTCTAGAATCCTGGTGGTCTGTTGTTCCAGAGCTCCAAGCTCAGCCTGCCTCTTATGGACAGACCTGGGATATTCCAGCCCAATACATAACAGAGTGTTTTTAAAGAAGTTAGCATTGATCTGGAAGGCTAAGGCTACCCTGATCTCATCAGATCTCGGAAGCGAAGCAGGATTGGCCGTGGCCGTGCAGAGCCAGGCAATGGCAAACCACCTCTGCTGATCTCTTGCCCTGGTCTAAATAACCCAGGTGAGCCCAATCCCGTCAGATCTCGGAAGCTAAGCAGGATTGGCCGTGGCCGTGCAGAGCCAGGCAATGGCAAGCCACCTCCGCTGATCTCTTGCTCTGGTCTAAATAACCCAGGCGAGCCCAATCCCGTCAGATCTCGGAAGCTAAGCAGGGTCAGCCGTGGTCGTGCAGAGCCAAGCAATGGCAAGCCACCTCTGCTGATTTCTTGCCCTGGTCTAAATAACCCAGGCGAGCCCAATCCCGTCAGATCTCGGAAGCTAAGCAGGGTCGGCCCTGGTTGGAGTTGCCAGCCTCTAGGTGGCACCTAGAGATCTCCTGCTATTACAAATTGACTTCCAAATGGGCAAGAACTGTCCCTCCCCCCTGGAGAAAATGGCAGTTTGGAGGGTGGATTCTATGGTCTTATACCCTGCTGAGGTCCCTCCCCTCCCCAAACCCCGCCCTCCCCAGGCTCCACCCCCAAAATCTCCAGGTATTTCCCGACCCTGAGCTGTCAGTCATGGCCCTTGTTAGTCCCTGGACAGGACACCACCAAGGAAGTCCAGGGCTGATGTACAGAGGCAGGCCATCTCAAGTCACCTCCAATGTTCTCTCTAAGATGTGGAGTCCTGTGAGCAGAAATCCTACTTTGTGAGCTACTGGCCTTAAAGTTGTGAGCGAGCGATTTGGCTACTGCATAAATGAGTTTGCTCTGGAGCCCTCCTTCCTGAGCTAAGACAAACCTCTGTGAGCTGGAGGCTAAAAAACCGTGAGCTAGCTCACACTCACTCAGCTTAGAGGGAACACTGGTCACCTCTGAACCTCTCTGGCCTTGAAAACCCTCTGGGGTCACCATAAGTTGGCTCTGATTTGACAGCAAAGGAAAAAAAAGTAGTTAACATCTTAAAATAAACAGTATCGGATGCCAAAAGGTTCATCGTCATAGGGGAAGAAAACTTTATTTAGGCATCACAGTGTCTAAATAAATCCACCCTTATTTGAAAGGGGGGAAGGATTTTGCTGTTTAGCTTCCTGAATCGTGTGTCGTAGCCCTGACCCGGGTAGCCCAGGCAAGCCCGATCTCATCAGATCTCAGAAGCGAAGCAGGGACGACCCCGGCAAGTACTTGGATGGGAGGCCTTCAGGGAATACCAGTCTGGTGTGTAGTGGTTAGCGGAGAGCCAGTTTGGTGTAGCGGTTAGGAGCGCGGACTCTTATCTGGGAGAACCGGGTTTGATTCATTCCCCACTCCTCCACACGCAGCTGCTGGTGTGACCTTGGGCCAGTCACAAGTTCCCTCAGAGCTGTTCTCTCAAGGGCAGTTCTCAAGGGAGCTCTCTCAGCCCCACCTCCCTCACAGGGTGTCTCTGTTGTGGGGAGGGGAAGGGAAAGGAGATTGTAAGCTGCTCTGAGACACCTTCGGATAGTGAAGGGCGGGGTATAAATCCAATCTCTCCTGTATAAAACTCCATGTGTGCATGTCCAGCATGAAAAGGAGTGCATGAGCAAGGATGGCTGGACCATGCCTCTTTCTCCCTGCCCCATGGCAGCATCTTTTCTTTCCAGTTTAGTCCACATCTGCTGTCAGCCAGGCCAAGAAAGACATGCTTAGGTCAACACAGCATAGGGAGCTCTGGTAGGACTGCCCACTCTGTAGGGACAGAAGAAGAGCCCTGCTGGAGCAGACCAGTGGTCCATCTCGTCCAGCATCCTGGCTCACTCAGTGGCCAACCAGTTCCTCTCGCGGAGGAGATGAGATTGGATTTATACCTTGCCCTTCACTCGGAGTCTCAGAGCAGCTTACAAACTCCTTCCCAGGGCCGGCTCACCTGCTAGGCAAACTAGGCACTCGCCTAGATCGCGGGCCGGCCCTTAGGGGCGCTAGCAGGACCTGTTCTCCCCCCACCAAAGCCCCCCAACCCCCGCCAAAAAGCCTGACCGGTTGACTGCCGCCGCTGCCTCTTTCGTTTCTCCCTCTAGACCACGTGCGCCCAAGGATGCGCGACCGCTCCTCTTCCCCCACAGTCGTCCTGCATCTTATTCTCACCTTCCTTCCCCTCCCCAAAAAGGGGGGGGAGGCGGTCGCGGAGAGACGGGCAAGGGAGCAAGAAGAAGTGGCAGCAGGAGGAGGACGAGGAGGAAGAAGCTGGAGCAGCAGCAGTGCCCCAGTTGGCCTGCCAGGAAACCGGTGAGTCATCAGAACGCAGCCGCCTTCTACCACCTCTCCCCCCCCCTGAAAAGTTTGTTCCCTGAAGACTTTGGGGGGTGGCGTGGTGCACGCACACGCCCCCCTCCCCGCCTCTCACTCTCGCTCTCCCCGCCCTGGCGGGCTACCTCCCCC
>NW_015166496.1:67197-69293 GCF_001447785.1 Gekko japonicus
AGGAATGCAGCATGGCAGTGGCCCCTCAGTGGTGGCGGCTCCGTCGAATCTGGTAGTCATTAGCGCGGCCAGGTCAGGCGACGCTTCTCCGCCCGCGCCACAGCCACCCTGCAGCCCCGAGGGCTCCTGCTGAGCTGCCCTAAGCAGCCCCCAAGAGCCAAGCCAAGCGGAACTTCCCCCCGCTGGCCACCTGCAAGATCGTCGAGGCGGAGGGGGGCGGCCAGCTGGGAAGTCTCCAGGCCCCACCAGGAGGTTGGCATCTGCGCCTCGCCTAGGGCGCAGAAACACCTCTGGCCGGCCCTGCTCCTTCCCTTCCCTTCCCCACAACAGATACCCTGTGAGGCAAGTGGGGCTGAGAGAGCTCTGAGAGAACTGCTCTTGTGAGAACAACTCTGAAAGAACTTGTAACTGACCCAAGGGCACACCAGCCGCTGCATATGGCAGAGTGGGGAATCAAACCCGGTTCTCCCAGATCAGAGTCCACACTCCTCACCACTACACCAACAGGACCCGGCTCTGGTTTTTAGATGCTTTGCTTCCGTCACCTGTGCACCCCTTTCGATGCAGACACTAGATGACTCCAATCCATCTGCTTGAAGTCTGAATGAAAAGGGTGCGGGCATGCAAAAGATGTATATTTTTGGCTCCAAGTCATGACTTGGGACAGATGCTGTGAATCATGCAAAGGCTTAGAGTCAGTTGACAAGTTGATACACTCCTGTGTATCGACCCTGTCCTCTGGGAGCGGGCAGGCCTGGAGAAAAATATGCCCCGTGCCTTTAAGAAGGGCTCTGTGTCTGTAATATGGGCAGCTGCCGCTTCTCATGGTGTGGAAGTGAATAAGATCACCGGGTTAATAACATCCCACTAGTAGATATTTGCTTTATGTGAAGACCTTGGGTTCTGTTATTAGAGAGTCGACATGGAATGTTTCCTTCAAGAGTTGATAAGTAGTACTTGTTAGGAACTGGGATCGCTACACACTGAGATAAAGCAAATATTGTGAAACAAATTGTTCATTGCGTAGTATTCGTGAAACAGCGTGTGAGCGATAACAGAAGAAGAATTCTACCGAAATTACTACAGTAAACATTTTTGCAACTTATCTTTATTGACTCTTCTTTGTTTTTGTCAGGGATGCTGTTTTTGGCATTCCACTTCCTCCCATGATCTCCCATTTTTGGCTGCCACCTGGAGGTTAGCAACTGTTAAGTAGTGGGTTCAAGAGGCTACAGTGATTTCAACATAGCTCTTTATTCAGGAACATGACAACGGCACACAGGGTGAGCCGCTGCTATATACAGAAGCCCCAGCCCCAGACACACCCACAAAATACAAGTAGACCAATAGGAACATAGTTGCTGGGAGCCTTCATTTGCATGGCATCATTGACGCTTCTGTTACCTGACTGGCCAGCTGGGCAAGGGCGGCCGATCTGAATGTAGCTGCAAGGAGCCTTTCGAACAAGGACTGTTAGTTCGAAGCTCTCGCTACGCAACAGCAACCCTGCCTCCAATGAGGGCTCAAAGGGGCTTACGTTGTTCTCCTCTGTTTTATCCTCACAACAACCCTGTGAAGTAGGTTAGGCTGAGAGTGTGTAACTGGCCCAAGGTCACCCAGCAAGCTTGGTGTAGTGGTTAAATGTGCAGACTCTAATCTGGGAGAACCGGGTTTGATTCCCCACGCCTCCGCTTGCACCTGGCTGGATGACCTTGGGCAAGCCAATTCTGACAAGAGCTGTCCTTGAAAAAGAACAGTTTATGTCAAGAGCTCTCTCAGCCCCGCCTACCTCACAGGGTGTCAGTGGTGGGGAGGGGAAGGGAAAGGAGTCTGTAAGCCGCTCTGAGGCTCCAAGTGAAGGGCGGGGTATAAATCCAATCTCCCCCTCCTCCTCCTTGTCAGAACCCACAGCTAACAATGAAGTACACGTATTTATGAATGGTTATACTTTTATTGCAAAGCTATAGGTGCAGTAACATAGGCACTGTTAAGAATGGCGGCAACCAACAGACCCGATTAGGATATAGGGTATTCGTAGGCACCCCCCTAAACAGCATGATAAAAAGTAGAGATATCACCCTGCCAACAAAAGTCCG
>NW_015166496.1:75002-80374 GCF_001447785.1 Gekko japonicus
CTGGAGTTAAATGTTTGTTTATGTTACTCACAGGAAGTCACATGTTTCTCATGTAACCAATGTTCTTTAGCTGTAAGAAGCCCGGGAATTTTCTCCCTGATCTAGGTGTTGGGTATTACAAGTTGAAAACACTCAGTATATCTGGAGTTAAATGTTTGTTTATGTTACTCACAGGAAGTCACATGTTTCTCATGTAACCAATGTTCTTTAGCTGTAAGAAGCCCGGGAATTTTCTCCCTGATCTAGGAGTTTGATTGGGACAAAAGTGTCAAAGTGTTTTTGCATTTTATGGCTCCTCTTCCCGTCTTTTGTTTGCTGTTCTGAAGAAGGAGAGAGAAGCCATAACGCTCTTCTAGTCTTGTCTTTGTAGAGTAAGGATGTAGCCGTTTAGCTCTGTTGTTATTTTCATCCCAGTTACCCTTCCCCATGCTAGAATTTAGTAAAAACTGTATATTTTAATCACACATGGACTCTCAGTCTGAATTATTTTACTCAGGCTCTGCTGGGCTATATTATCTCTGCTAAATACCATTTTTTCAATAACTCACTATCACACAACAAGACGTCTCTTTTCTAAAATGAAAAGTCCCAGACTCTTCACCAATGCGCCCCCTAAGCTGTGGAGTCTTGTGAGCAAAAATTCTACTTTGTGAGCTACTGGCATTTAAAGTTGTGAGCGAGCGATTTGGCTGCTGCATAATTGAGTTTGCTCTGGAGCCCTCCTTCCTGAGCCAAGACAAAAATGAGTGAGCCGGAGGCTAAAAAACTGTGAGCTAGCTCACACTAGCTCAGCTGGGAACGAACACTGCTCTTCGGCCTTTCCTCAGAGGGAAGGTGCTCCAACCCCCGATTATCTTGGTTGCCTTCTTCTGCACTGAGTGAGAGTCTGAACTAGGGTTGAATTCCACCTCAGAACACCGGCCTTCCTAGTTCAAGTCCCAGACTCTGTTCACTACACTGCATTATTTCCCTCTAGGCCAGAGGTGTCAAACTCATTTGTTTTAAGTGCCCGGTCTGCCATAAATGCAGCTTTGTCGGGCCGGGCCATGCGTGCCATAAAATGCAACGCCAGGTACCAGAGAGATAAACTGTATAAAGGACGGCAGCTGGTAAGCTCCGAGTTGGTGCATCCTCACTACAACACCCCATGGGCTGGAAGGGGGGTGCAAAGGAAAACCCAGATGGGCGGACAGGAGAGCCAGCGGTGCAGCACTGGGCAGACGCTCCCATGCTGCTTGACTGCTGCAGATCAGATTGTTCCGCCATGCTGAAGCCACAATTGGAGTGGCTCCACCCACTTTCCCCCGAGCAGTCTCCTATTCCCTCCTTTGCACAAGTTGCTCGCGGGTCGCATAAGAGCCCTGGATGGGCCCGTTCTGGCCCCTGGGCCTTATCTTTGACACCCCTTGTAATGATTCCTTGTTCCTGTATGTGTGTGTCTCTTTAAAAGTTTGGTTGCATGGCTGTGATAGATAGACTAGAGTGGTATGATTGGTGGTTGACAGTTGATCTGGTTTGATGAGTATGTGAGTCAGTCAGGAGTTTCAGTTAGATGTTGACAGTTGATGTTCAGTTAGACAGACAGTTAGACAGACAGTTCTGTGTGGAAGCAGTTATAAGCGGACAGCTGTGGTTGTTCAGTGAGACAGAGAGAGAAAGCTGAAAGTTGAATGTATAGGAAACAGTAAAGTAAAGTTTAAGTGACCAAAAGTTAAAGGAAAGTCTGAGTGTCATAACAACTGGAGTGAAACAGTGAACACATATGGTATTGAGATAACCAAGTGTTACAAAGTTACATGAAAAGATCCCTGTCAGTGAGGGAGAAGATTGTGTGTGATACCAAAGCAATTGTTCATCATTTACACATTACTAGTTACATTGTACCACCCTCTTATTTAGTATTTATTTCAATAAATCCTCTTTTATCAAAGTTTATACCAGCTCTGAATGACATACTTCCCAGGACCACATAGTTCCTCGTGAGCCTTGAACTCGGTCTACCAAACCAGTAAGAGCAAAAGTAAAAGCATAAAGGTTTGGAAATCCTTAAAATTTCCTGGTGGCAGCAGATTCTACCCAGTTAAACAAAATACAGAACACTTTTAAAGTGAAACTAGTCCTCCCCAATAAGGAGGACGTCACACCCCTGCTCTAGGCTGTCGGGCAAACCTAGGTTAAAACTTATTTATTTTATTTCTGTCATTTTTACCCCACCCCTCTCCTCAGTGAGGAGCCCAAGTGATTCACGCCCTTCTCCTCAATTTTGCCCTTACAACAAGCCTGTGAGGTAGGCTGAGGGTGTGTGACTAGCCCAAGGTCACCCAACAAATTTCCATGGCAGGGTGGGGATTCGAACCTGGGTCTGCCAGATCCTTTTCTCACACTCAAACCACTACACTACACTGTCTCTCTGCTAGGAACTGCTCTCAGATTGTCATTCTGGATAACAAAGGACATGGACATCTTCAAGCTAGCACTTTGGACGAAAGTGTAATATGTTAAAGACCTCTAATGAGAGTGCGCTAAAAGATCTTCCCTTTAAAACAGAATATTCCCAGTACTCTACAATTCACACAAATAGCTGCCCAGAGCTTTGGAGTCACCACCCCAAGCCCATCCCAGCGTCAGTATTAAATATAGTTTTAATTTCTTTTCCAAATGTATTTAACTTTCCTCTTTTTTTGGAGGGGGGAAGGCGGGCAGGCGGAGCGAATAAGCCAAACGGGGAAGGTCGCGTTTACATTCGAGGAACACCTGCCATGTATGCAAATTCTGCCGTCTATTTCAAACCGCAGCAGAGTTTTTAAATAGATATAGGGCGGCCGATGTTTGCCTGAATTTCCATCCTTTAAAGGATGCTGCCGAGTTTGCTGCAAAAGGGTTGGGGGATAATGACTCCCTCGAGGTTTCGTTCTGAAGAAGCATTTGGAGAAGGTTTTGCAAAAATAACAGGGAGAAAATATAGTTCGTCCTCTTTTGTAACTTAGGATCATCGAGTGTAAGGTATTGATGTGCTTTTATTGAGGTCTTTTAAAATGCTGCTTTTAATAGTCAAATGTTTTCACGTTTGCCGCCCTGGGGGAAACTCTAATGGGGCAGAAAGGGAGTATTAAAACGTTCTACATAAATAATAAATAAATATCAATCAACCTAGCAGTTCGAAAGCAAGAAATTGCAAGTAGATAAATAGGGACCACTTCAGTGGGAAGGCAACAGCGTTCCGTGCGCCTCGGTGTTTGGTCATGCCGGCCACATGACCACGGAAGCGTCTTCGGACAGCGCTGGCTCTTCGGCTTCGAAACGGAGATGAGCACCGCAACCCTAGAGTCGGACTCGACTGGCTTTCGAGCAAGGGAACCTTCACCTTTACTTTACCTTCAGGCCTGCCTTGACCTGAGTGCTGCAGGCTAACCCGACCTCATCAGATCTCAGAAGCGAAGCAAACCTGGCCCTGGATAGTTCTTGGACGGGAGACCACCAAGCAAGCCCAGAGTCGACGGGCAGAGGCAGGCAATGGGAAATTTGAACCTTTCTTGCCTTGAAGACCCTACAGCAGGGATGTCGAACTCATTTGTTATGAGGGCCGGATCCTACATAAATAAGACCTTGTTGGGCCGGGCCACGTGTGTCAAAAAATGTAATGCCAGGTAGTGGAGTTATAAAGAAGAAGAAGAAGAGGAGGAGGAGATTGGATTTATACCCCGCCCTTCACTTGGAGTCTCAGAGCGGCTTACAAACTCCTTTCCCTTCCCCTCCCCACAACAGACTGTTGGATCCCAAGCATTCAAAATAACTCCACGTTGAAGAGCAAAGCAAGGTTTATTTCAAAGCGTTGGTTTAACCAGAACAGGACATTGTTAGGAATAACTACAGGTAACCAGGGAAGGCATAATATAGACATTTGAACCAGGTAAGGACCAATGAGCCCAGTTCCCGCTGGCGGGAATAGAACATACAATTCGCGCCCATTGCATGGGAACGCAACAGTTCTATAATGTCAACACAGGTTCAGTTCACATGCTAGATACCCAAAACATTCTAGGCGAAGCTTTCCTCCTACAACCAGCTGCACGACCTTGGCGAGTTCCGCGGACTACATAAAAAACATGATTAAAACATTAGCACTCTTGCAATATTTTGTTTATTTAACAGTGTCTGATAACTGACACCTCTTGATCTGAATTACTGCATCAAAATGTCTGTGCTGTTGCAATCTTGAGTATGCTGTTCAGGTGTGTATCTGTAAGCTGCAAACCTACGATGACGCAGCAGCAGCAGAAGTGGAGGAAGAAGCAGAAGACAGCCAGTTCCGCTGCGGGCCTGATAGAAGCCCTCCGGGGGCCTGATCCGGCCCCCGGGCCACATGTATGATACCTCTGCCCTACAGTATTGCTGTAAAGTCAGCTGCAACCTCACAGGACTTTCAACCACCACCCTTTTCAGGACTGGGGGGGAAAAGTAATTCTACTGTGCACAGTTAATATATGGAACTCACTGCCACAAGATACGGGTGATAGTCTCAAGCTAAGATGTCTTCTAAAAAGGATAGTCATGGAAGACAGGTGCATTAGTCAGGAGAGCCAAAGGGAAAGTCTCACAAGACTCCACAGCTTAGAGGGACGTCGGCAGGGTACAATGCCATACAGCCTGCCCACCAAAGCAGCTATTTTCTTCAAGGAAACTGATCCTGATTGTTGGGTATTTGCATGTTGAAAACACTCAATGTGTATGCATGGGGTTAAATGTCTGTTCTGTTGTTACAGGAAATCACCTGTCTTTGTGTTAGCCAATGTTAGCTCAAGTCTGTTAGCCCGCGAAAGCATCCCTGTTCTAAGAGTTTGATTGGGAGCGAAGTGTTAATAACTTTGCATTTTATGAGCCCTCTTCCCGCCTTTGTTTGCCTTGGAGTAGAAGCACGTTGGAGGGCCATCTTTTCCAGTTCTTCTAGTCTAGAGAGGATGTAGCTGATTTAGCTCTCTGTTATTTTCTCCCAAGTTTACCCTTCCCTATGGTAGAATTGTAGTAAACTTTTATATTTTTAAACACACATGGACTCTGGGTCTGATTATTGAACTCTGGCATCGCTAAGCTGTTTTTTTAACTCTGCTGAATTTCTTTAAAGGTAGAAAGAATTTTTTTTTTAAATCGCAATTGGATTAAATGGTGTCCAAGCAAGGCTCCTGATTTTTTTTTTCTCCAGTGCCTGTAAAATCAGTCTGAAAGATTGTGTTTTCTGGCGGAGAGAATTCTTATGTGCCTTTCGTCTTGAGAACATCTTTTTCCCTTGTGAAGCAAGCCGCAAGCCGGAGCTTGGAGCCGAAAGAGAGAGGAGGGGGTGAGCTGTTTCCTGCCGGAGCTGCTGAAAAAGCCTC
>NW_015166496.1:80930-88875 GCF_001447785.1 Gekko japonicus
CGGGCGCTCGAGCCCCTCCCCTCCCCTACCGGAGCCGGGAGCGCCCCGCCCGCCTCGCTCTGGCCCGGGCCGCCGAGGGAGAGAAGTTCAGCCGGGCAAAGGTCGTGCGCCGCGACCGCAGCAGGGTGAAGGCGGCCGGCCGGCCATGTGGCTGCTGGGCTGCGTGCGGTGAACCAGCCTGGGTTGCCGGAAGCGCTGAAGCGTCTCCCCCTTCCCCCGTGGATGCGCCCCCGCGCCTTCGCCTCTCGCCTCCTGCTGCGCCCCGCCGCGATTGCGGCCCGCCGGCCACGCCATGTCGGTGGTGGAGCTTTACACCAAGGTAAGGCGACGGGTGGCGGTGGGGGCAACTCATTGGCCTCGCTTTTTCCTCGGGGCGCGGTGGGGAATCATTCATTCCTAACCTGGGAACCTTCTTTTGCTGCTGCGGAGACTTCTCCGCACCCCTCCCCGGAGTTTTATTGCCGTTTTTGGGATCTACTTTCCCCCTTTCCTCTCGTTTCGGACGTGACGCTCCGTTCGCGGCTCGCCTGCAGTGCAGACTGACCCCCGTCGTTCTTCCCCGGTGGGAAAAAGTCGATTCCTCTTTTCCCTTTGGACTTGGGGAAGGACTGCGTGACGCTGCCAGGGACTGAGTCTTTCCCCTCCAGGGGCCGGTATCGCCGGCTGTGGCTGGCAGCGGCTGACTGGGGGGGACGCAGGTGGAAGGCTTCCCCCCACCCACACCCGCGACCTGGTCCCTTTAGAACGGCAGAGGCTGGGGACCGAACCCGGGAACTTCCTGCATCGAATGCAGCTGCCCTGCCATGTAGCAAATGGCTCTCTGTAATAGCATAGGGCTTCCCTATATTGAGACAGGCTGTCGGTCTAGCGCAGCCGGGATTACCAGCTCGGACATGCAGTGGTTATACAGGGTGCGGGTCTTTCACATCGCGGCCTTTTTAAACGCACTAGCAAAGGGAGCCTGGACGCTCAGAAGCTATGCTATACCTATACTGTTACAGAGAACCATTCGCTACTTGGCGGGGCAGCTGCGTTCCGTGCAGGAAGTTCCCAGGTTCAGTCCCCAGCTTCTGCAGTTTTAAAAAGCTATCTGGTTGGTCTGAACATTATTATTATTGTTATTATTATTGTTGTTGTTGTTGTTATTGTTATTATTATTATTTTCATACCCCACCCTCCCCGCGAACAGGCTCTTGCTCTTTTTAAAAACAGAGGTTGCCGGGGACTGAACTTTAGACTGCCGGGTTCCCTATCCTTTTGAGCACCAATACCTCTTTTTAGCATAGAAATAAATAAATAAATAAATGTGGAATGATCTCCCCCAGGAGCAGTTGTGCCTGTTAGTATCTGTAGACTGAGAAAACACATAGTGACAGAAAGATTAAAAAGGGCAATGCTTAGTATGCCTATAGATCCATGGGTTCCTACAATAAATCCCGGTGGTCCCCAGGTCGGAAACCACGGCTCCGGACCTTCTGCGCACAAAACAGATGCTTTGCCTCTGAGCCAGGGCCTCTCTCTTCGTTGTGCACTGTGCATAACTTTGGAACTCTTGGGAAGTAAGTCGTTGTGGAAAGGGGGGGGTGATTATCTGTGTAATGGTGAATTTATTTCCCAGTTGTTGTTTTTCCATAGGGGAAGGCTGTGGTCTCCCCAGGTGACTCCATGGCAGTCTGGTTTCAAGGCCAGAGCTTGGGTCAGGGAGAGCTGGGTTCGAATCATTCCACAACCATTAGGCGATGTGGAGCTGGTGGCTACCTGTCACGCTCCTCCACCTGGCAGGGTAGTTGTTGTGAGGATAAAAATGGGTGGATCCTAATCCGGGCTCCCTCTAAACTGTGGAGTCTTGTGAGCAGAAATTTTACTTTGTGAGCTACCCGGCATTAAAGTTGTGAGCGAGCGATTTGGCTACCGCATAAATTAGTGTGCTCTGGAGCCCTCCTTCCTGAGCTAGGACAAAACCGTGTGAGCCGGAGGCTAAAAAACCTGTGAGCTAGCTCACACTAACTCAGCTTAGAGGGAACACTGATCCTAATTGGGTGCTGCTGTGATCTCCAATATAAATGGGTACAGGTTGGTTCACTAACTTACCCACATAAACGATTGGGACTCTGGTCTATTCTGCTGTGTATCGCTCATTGTAGTCGGATCCCAATTATGTAATCTCTGTAGAAGAAGAAGAGATTGGATTTATACCCCGCCCTTCACTTGGAGTCTCAGAGCGGCTTACAAACTCCTTTCCCTTCCCCTCCCCACAACAGACACCCTGTGAGGTGGGTGAGACTGAGAGAACTCTGACACAAACTGCTCTTTTTCAAGGACAGCTGTGCCAGAGCTTGTGACTGACCCAAGGTCACACCAGCAGGTGCAAGTGGAGGAGTGGGGAATCAAACCTGGTTCTCCCAGATTAGAGTCTGCACACTTAACCACTACACCAAACTGGCTCTCGCCAGTACCAACTTCAGGTGTTGTGTTAATACTTACGCTGTGCTCCAGTTGTTTCCGGGGGTTCCAGACTTCTTAAAATCATGATGCACTGGCTATTGAAGGTCCCACTTTGCACAGTCCACCTGGAATCCCTGTGGGAACAGTGGGCTTATGAATAATGTTAAAGAAATAAAATAATTCGGACTTGGGGGGAGCCCGTGGCTCCGTCTTGCTTGGCGTGCAGAAGTTTACAGCTTCCGTCCCCTTAATCTTTGACTAAAAGGACCAGGCAATAGTGGATGTGAAAGACCCCAGCCTGAGACCCGGAGAGCCGCTGCCAGTCTGAGTAGACGAGACCGACCTTGGTGGGCCGAGGTTCTGGTTCTGTAATGAGGCAGACTTCCTGTGTTCTGCGGAGCCTGACCCGCCTTGAGAAAGCGAGCTGTGTTTGTTGGAATAGTTTGGTTTGGAAGGCTGGTCTCGAAGTCTTGCTGTCTGTGGCACCAGCCCGCCTGTCTGCCTCTCTAGGAAGCCTCTGCTCTCCGGTCTCACATTCCGCGAATAACCTTCCTTGTGGCTGTCAGGAAAAGGCGGCTGAAAGTTTTGTTGCCATGGGGCTCCGGGTGCTGCGGCAACGGAGGCTTCGCTGGCATCCCTCCACCCACCTGTTCCCTTTGCCAGGTGTAGCCGCAGAAACATCTTTCCGGCACCGCCCCGTGGAGCTCAGTTCAGCTTCCTCCCTTTCCTGAAAGCCATGCGCTGCCGGGCCTGCCCTGCCACCCGTGGCCACTTGGGTGCTTTCACACACCCTGAATAACGCACTTCCAACCCACTTTCAGTGCACTTTGCAAGTGGACTTTACTGGGTGGAATGGCAAAACCCACTTGCAAACGGTCGCCGAGATGAATCGAAGCTGCATTGTTAAGCATGCTGCTGCTGCCATGTTTTGCCAATGATTTCTGCAAAGGAAGCTTCCCCCTTCTCTGGGGTGCCAGCCAGTGTTCTCTCTAAGCTGAGTTAGTGTGAGCAAGCTCACAGTTTTTTAGCCTCCGGCTCACACGTTTTTGTCTTTGGTCAGTTTGGTCTTGTGGTTGAGTTTGGTCTCGTGGTTAAGTGCACAGACTCTAAATCTGGGAGAACCGGGTTTGATTCCCCACTCCTCCACTTGCACCTGCTGGATGACCTTGGGCAAGCCATAGTTCTGTCAGAGGTGTTCTTGAAAAAGAGTTGCTGAGGGCCCCATTCTGTTGATTGTACTGACCAAGTGCAATTCGCCTTGAGTCTCCTTGAGAAAGGCGGACTATAGATAATGTAAATAAGTAAAATCATACCCCCCCCCGAGGTGCCTCCCTTTCCCAAACTCTGCCCCCTTCCACTAGACTCTGCCCTCAAATCTCCAGGAATCTCCCAACTTGGAGTTGGCAACTGTGCTTGGCCGGAGAAGAGAGACACTCTGCCCCCCTTCTGCCTGGGGAAGGAGAGGGTGTCTCCCCCTTGTCCCTGGCTCCGTGGGGCTTCTACCTTTCCAAGATGCAGTGCTGGAGTGGACGGTGCAAACGGGCCCCTAAGGAAATCCCCACCGAGGCTGGCTTTGGGGCTCCTGTGGGGAAGGCGAGGGAGCACCTTGTGTATTTTGTAATAATAAGAACTGCTGTAATAATAAGAACTGTAATAATAAGAACTGCTCTCCAGATGACAGGGATCAGCCCCCCTGGAGGAAACGGCTGCTTTGGAGGGTGGAATCATGGGCACGATGGACTTCTTTCTATTGCTTCCGGACTTCTAAAATCCACCATGCCCTGGTTGCTGAGGGCCCCATTCTGTTGATTGTACTGACCAAGTGCAATTCGCCTTGAGTCTCCTTGAGAAAGGCGGACTATAGATAATGTAAATAAGTAAAATCATACCCCCCCCCGAGGTGCCTCCCTTTCCCAAACTCTGCCCCCTTCCACTAGACTCTGCCCTCAAATCTCCAGGAATCTCCCAACTTGGAGTTGGCAACCGTGCTTGGGGGCCGGCTTGGCCGGAGGAGAGAGACACTCTGCCCCCCTTCTGCCTGGGGAAGGGGAGGGTGTCTCCCCCTCGTCCCTGGCTCCATGGGGCTTCTACCTTCCCAAGATGCAGTGCTGGAGTGGACGGTGCGAACGGCCCCCTACGGAAATCCCCACCGGGGCTGGCTTTGGGGCTCCTGTGGGGAAGGCCTTTGCCCCCTGGATCCGGCTGCCCAGCGAGAGAGCCATCCCCACTGGAGTCAGCTCCTGGCCTCTTCCTGCTTTCGTTGGGTTGCCTGAGTCCCAACCTGCTGAGCCAGCCTTTTACCTTTCCGGAGCAGGTAATCAAGCAGCAGGCGAGGGAGGCAGGGCTCCTCCTCGTGCCGGTTCCTCCCTGGGTCCTTCTGCCCGCCCCGTTTTTGCCTGCAGTAGGATGCAGGTGGTTTCTCAAATAAGATAAATGCTAGCTCTCCGCCTCGCCAGCCGGCAACCTCGATTGAGTGACTTGGCCTCGGTTTTGTTTTGGAGTAGCCGCCTCTCTTCTGGGCCTCTCGGTGCTGGTGGGCCTTGCTGACACAGAGCAGGGGGATGGAAAGAGAGGGCGTCTGTGCGGACCGGGAATTTCGATTTAAAGGGCCCTGCCCCAAGGTGAGTGTGTGTCTGTACGGAGGTTGGATTGCTCTTATTCATCACTGATGACAGGGCTGAGGCTTGGCCCCGTGTTTTGTTGACGGAGCTGGGATGCGCCGAGTATTCGAGGGGAGGAGTGCCTCTGAGCATGTACAGAGTGTGTTTCCTCTTAGACACTTTGATGCACTTTCTGTGTGAGTTTGATTCTCTCCTGGAATAAACTGTACAGATTGATAACTGGATTTCTCTTCGGGCTACCCTGATCAGTATCCCTACTCTTGCTGTTACGTCTCCTGGTGACTGAGGAATTGGGGCGCCGTCTGTGTCTTGGCACGGAAGCCAACAAGATCTTCTTTACAACTTTTGATGCTAGTAGTGGGGCGACAGTTCCCTCTGCCTGCCTGCTTAAGCAATGTGTTTGTGTGAAATCCCATTTAATTTTGGGTAGGCTGTGGAACTCACGAACACATGAATCCACCTTACACTGCATCAGACCCCTTGGTCCATCAAGGTCAGTATTGTCTACTCAGACTGGTAGCAGCTCTCCAGGGTCTCAGGCAGAGGTCTTTCCCATCACCTAATATATGGTCCTTGCTAACTGGAGGTGCCAGGGATTGAACTTGGGATCTTCTGTACCGCCAAGCAGACGCTCTGCCACTGAGCCATAACCCCTCCTAGGCCAGGGCAGTGTACTTCCAGTACCTGTGTGGCGATAAAACTGGGCCTCTCATTCCAAATTCCTGCTCAGCCGGAAAGAAAATGGGCTGGTTTTAGAGTAGGCTGAGAGATGGCGGAAGATTTGGGATCAAATTAGCTTGCTGCTGTTTAAGCTGCCCGGAATTCCTTGGCAAACAGGTGGAATTAACAGTGCAATAAAGAAGAAGGGATTTCAAAAGAAGGGGAAGCGAGCACAGCATGCTGGTTAGAGTGTCAGAGCAGGATCTGGAGGACCCAGGTTCGAATCCCCACTCTGCCAGAGAAGCTTGCTGGGTGACCTTGGGCTAGTCACACCCACCTACCTCACAGTGTGGAGATTGCGAGGATAAAATGGAGGAGAACGATGTCGGAAGTTGGTTTGGAAAAAAGATAAACAATGTGGAAAGAAAGCGAGATTACACATGTCAAAACCTACTGCTTCTCACTCTTTGTGTGTGTCTTTAAATTATGGGTTGCTGCTCTTTCCTACATTTACTTTTGGCTGGGTATCATGGTTGTTAGAAACCCCCACGGTTTCTCAACCTACAAAGTGAACAGGGGAGTGTTTTCAGCCGCTACAGATGATATCTTTTCGAAGGAGCAGGCAGATACTTGTAAGGCGGCGAACGGACAGGATGCTCCAAAAGAAATTTCCTGATCACGCACATACGGCACATTAGGCTGGGGATCTGCGACCGGGTCTCCCAGCAAGTAGTTCCACCTTAAAAGCAGCCGCCAATGGAGGGACAGGGAGCAGATGAAATCTGACCTGTTTCTTCCATGGAATGTCCCCGCGGATACCAGTTTCTTCCCCCAAACAATCTTGTATGTCAGAGAAGACCTGTAAAGTGCCAGCTTTCCCCTTTCTGGTGGGCTCCATGGCCTCTAATTGTAGTGTGACAGACAGGAATTCAGCAGGTGAAGCCTTTCCTGAAATTGAGATGAAGGTTAGAAGTGCAGGGCCCCTGCTGTAGGGGGGGGGGGAAATCAACTATTTTATTATTTGTTTATATATAACATGCTTTTCTTTCCGGTGGGGACCCAGAGCAACTTAACATCGTTTCCCTCCTCCTCTGTTGTATCCTCACAACAGCCCTGTGAGGTAGGTTAGGCTGAGGGTGTGTGACTGCCCCAGGGTGTCCCAGACGGCTTCCATGGCAGAGTGGGGACTCGAACTTGGGCCTCACAGACCCTAGCCTGACATTCTGACCACTAAACTGGGTCTCGACTATGCCGAAGGCAGGGATGTATATTCAGTCACCTTTTTTAAAAAAATAAAAAAGCATAATATCCCTTGTGAGGTCCATTCTCCTGAGAGCCAGTTTGGTGTCGTGATTAGGAGCACAGACTCTAATCTGGGGAATGTGGGTTTGGTTCTGCACTCCTCCACATGCGGCTGCTGGTGTGACCTTGGGTTAGTCATAAGTTCTCTCTCAAGGGCAGTTCTCAAAGGAGCTCTCTCAGCCCCGCCTACCTCACAGGGTGTCTGTTGTGGGAAGGGAAAGGGATTGTAAGCCTCTCTAAGACTCCTTTGGGTAGTGAAGGGCAGGGTATAAACCCAATCTCTTCTTCTTCTTGGATTGTAGCTGGTTGGGGCTAGGAAACAAAGCAAAGTTTGGCTGGGGGGAAAGATCAAGGCAGGTGGAAAGAGAAGGGGGAGAAACCAGAAGGGGTGGCGAGAGAAAAGCCAGGGGCCACTGACATCAAGCTTTCTTCCTGAACTGAGCAAGAATGCCAGGGGGGGTTCTCTCTCCCGAATCCTGCAGTGATTGCACGCTCCTGGTGGTTTCTAAGCAAAACTCAGTGCTCCTTTCTGTTGTTTCCCTCTTCAATGGAGCCGAGACGCATGTGGGTTGCTGGACCTGCTAGCCGGCTTGGTCGTGTTGACAGGTCCTCATTTCCTGCCATGGATGGGATTATTGTGAGCCGGGCGGGGCCAGGCAGACTTCCTGGGAAACCTGCTGTGACCTCATCGCTCAGGTGCAAGGGAAGGGCGGAGCGTTGGCCAATCGGGCAAGAAGGGAGCTGGGCTTTGTGGGCTGTGAGCAGAAGTGTTCATTGGCTGTTAGGCGCTGCCTTGGCTGGTGAAGACAAATAGTTCTTCTAATGGAGAGATAAGACTGTGTTGGGGAGTGTGCGTAATAAAGCGAGCAGGTTGCCAACGGGCCGATTCGGAAAGGCGGCTTTCTTTTCCCTGCCCC
>NW_015166496.1:88897-95489 GCF_001447785.1 Gekko japonicus
ACTTGAGACCTGTTTCTTTTCCCCCAGAGTGGCGGCTTTGTTATAGTCTGTCACAGCCAAAACAAGGAGTCTTCTCATGGCTGAGATAGTTTTCTGTTTGCGTCGTTTTAGGATTCAGCCATCCTCATCCTTAAAAAAAAAAAAAAAGATTTTATTTTCACATTTTCCATATACAATCCGTATACATCTTATTCTCTAACATTTAGGGGTACATTACACAGTTTCTTCAATCCATTTAATGACTTTTTGCCATTTTTGTTTAAATTTATCTTCTGTTTTTCCCGCCAAAAACATGGTCAGCTTATCCATTTCTACTATTTCATGTTCAGCTTATCCATTTCTACTATTTCAAAAAGTTTCGTAGTCAACTCTTCCTTACTCGGTATTCTATCTGTTTTCCAATTTTTTGCAACAAGTATTCTAGACATTGTAATTATGTATAGGGTAATGCATAGATCATTATATTTAATTCCTTCTGGTGTAATATTTAATAAGAAAATTTCTGGTGAGACCGGTAAATCTATTCCTGTAACATCTTTTATCAAATGCTTAATACTTTTCCAAAACCTTTGTATTTTCTCACACCTCCACCATATATGAAAGTACGTTCCTATGTTATTTCTGCACCTCCAACAATTTCCAGAGACGTTAGCATAACATTTAAGCAACTTATCCGGCATCCAATGCCATCTATATAACATTTTAACAGCCATCCTCATCCTGTTTCTTCGATGTTTTATGCTGTTTGACTGAATTGGGTTTTTTAAGAGTTCGTAATGCACCTTGTAATGGGCCACAGATCAACAAACACGATGCCGTTTATACTGGGTCAGAGGCCCATTGTGGTGTGGTGGTTATGAGTGTTGGACTAGTATCTGGGAGACCCAGGTTCGAATCCCCACTAATGCTATGGAAGCTTGGTGGGTGATCTTCGGCTAGTTGCACTCTCTCAGCCTAGCCTACCTCACAGGGTTGCTGTGAGGATAAAATGGAGAAGAGGAGAATAATCTAGGCCACCTTGGGTCCCTGGGGTTGCTATGCAGAGGCAGGCAATGGGAAACCACCTCTGAATGCTTCTTGCCTAGAAGCACCATGTGGGCCCACCATAATTTGGCTGTGACTTGACGTCAGTTGGGTCATCCAGTTGAATCCTAGCCCTGGCAGGCAACCGTTCTTTCAGATGTCCTGCATTCCAAAACAGAAGAAGTGTGTTTGCAGTCATGCTCCACAAAAATGGTGGTGCTTTCAGAATTCTTATGGCGCCAACTTTATTGCCGTTTTAACTGACTCCAACCCCGTTGTTTTAGGGAAGACTTGTGGGCTTTTAAGGGCTTTCCAAGAGACTGTTCCTGGTTTTGGTTAGGACTGAGCCCTCCTTTTGTGGGTCTGCAACCATCAAGGTATATTTTTCTACTTTTTTTACCATCTGAGCTCTCAGCTTGGAGCTAGGAGGACTGGCAGGGAAAATGGGGTTTAAAGCTATGGCTCTGTGATGGAAAGCGCCGTCAAGTGGCGGCCAACTGATGGTGCCCCCTTTAGGGTTTTCAAGGCAAGAGGCGTTCAGAGGTGGTTTCCCATTGCCGACATTTGCGTCACGACCCTTGAATTCCTCGGTGGTCTCCCATCCAAGTACGAACTGGAGAGCCAGTTTGGTGTAGTGGTTAAGTGCACGGACTCTAATCTGGGAGAACTGGGTTTGATTCCCCACTCCTCCACTTTCACCTGCTGATGTGACCTTGGGTCAGTCACAAGCTCTGGCACAGCTGTCCTTGAAAAAGAGCCGTTTGTGTCAGAGTTCTCTCAGCGCCACCCACCTCACAGGGTGTCTGTTGTGGGGAGGGGAAGGGAAAGGAGATTGTAAGCCACTCTGAGACTCCGAGTGAAGGGCGAGGTATAAATCCAGTCTCTTCTTCTTCTTATGCTGCTTAGCTTCCCCGATCTGATGGGGTTGGGCTAGCCTGAACCATCTAGGTCAGAGATGAATGTAGCTGTTACCTCTGTGGTGATTCTTTTTGTAAAACTTGGTTGTATGAGAAGTCTGGCATGATAAGAATTCCTAGCATCTTGACTCCTGACAGAAATGTGATGGCGGTCAGATTGCTTGCGTGAGATAACCATTCCGTGTGGATTCCCCTGAAGAGAAACTGCGGAAGCGGCATTATAAGGGTTAGGCCTGGTGCCCGAACGCACATGATTGAGCTCTTGTTCACAGATGTGATTTATTCGGGAGGCATCAACTGAAGTGGTTCCTGTGGTGTAAACGAAATAATATTTTGGCTCTCTGTCAGTTGATGTTGCTTAACAACCTCAGGCTAGCCTCCGGGCCTCTGCTCTGACTGAGACACGAGGGACGCATGCCCATGGCATATCAAGCAAAAAGTGTGCTCCCTTTCAAAAAGGGCAAAACATGTGGGCTGATCAATATACCACACTTCTTTGACTGTTCTTGTATGCTTGTAAAGATATTTTGTGTGTATACATAAGAGCATATGAAGAGCCCTGCTGGATCAGACCAGTGGTCCATCTAGTCCAGCATCCTGTCTCACACAGTGGCCAACCGGTTCCTCTGGAGGGCCAACAACAGGGCACAGAGGCCGAGGCCTTCATAAGAACATCAGAAGAGCCCTGCTGGGTCAGACCAGTGGTCCATCTAGTCCGGCATCCTGTCTCACACAGCGGCCAACCGGTTCCTCTGGAGGGCCAACAACAGGGCACAGAGGCCGAGGCCTTCATAAGAACATCAGAAGAGCCCTGCTGGGTCAGACCAGTGGTCCATCTAGTCCGGCATCCTGTCTCACACAGCGGCCAACCGGTTCCTCTGGAGGGCCAACAACAGGGCACAGAGGCCGAGGCCTTCATAAGAACATCAGAAGAGCCCTGCTGGGTCAGACCAGTGGTCCATCTAGTCCGGCATCCTGTCTCACACAGTGGCCAACCGGTTCCTCTGGAGGGCCAACAACAGGGCACAGAGGCCGAGGCCTTCACAAGAACATCCGAAGAGCCCTGCTGGATCAGACCAGTGGTCCATCTAGTCCAGCATCCTGTCTCACACAGTGGCCAGGCAGTTCCTCTGGAGGGCCAACAACAGAGCATAGAGGCCGAGGCCTTCACAAGAACATCAGAAGAGCCCTGCTGGATCAGACCAGTGGTCCATCTAGTCCAGCATCCTGTCTCACACAGTGGCCAGGCAGTTCCTCTGGAGGGCCAACAACAGAGCATAGAGGCCGAGGCCTTCACAAGAACATCAGAAGAGCCCTGCTGGATCAGACCAGTGGTCCATCTAGTCCAGCTCTCTGGAGGTAATGTGTCTGTCCCAGAGAGAGTCTGGGGAGGCCATGCTCCAAATTCTTACTCTTGAGGAAGCTGGACTACAAGTCTTCTACATGGGGCCCCATGGCTCAATACAGCTCTCTCAGGAGGAAAGACTAGAAGTGCCTAGTATTCAGTACAATCCTAGACAACCTCTGCATGTTGTTGCGGGTGTGTGCGTCATAATTTTGAATACTTTCTCCATGTCTAGAATAAAAGCTAGGTGTGTGTAGTAAAACTAGAACATCCAAGTGAAAAGGTAATTATGGAGTAGTTTTCTAAACTCAGGGAGCTTTTAACACGGATACCTTTTTGGGGGGAGGCGGGAATGGCATCTTACTCCCTTGCAGGTGGAAATGGTGTGAGCCCGCATGGTGTAGTGGCTATAGTGTTTGGACAGGGATCTGGGTGATCCAATTTCAAATCCTCAGTCTGTCATGGAAGCTCGCTAGATGACCTTGGGCCTGTCATACAGTCTCAACCTAACCTACCTCACAGGGTTGTTGTGGGGGTCAAACGGAGGAGAGGGGAATGATGTGAGCCACTTTGAGTCCTCATTGTGGGGAAAGGTCAGGATATAAGTAAAATATAATGTGCAGAATTGCTCTAGGAAAGGATTCTGTGCTTTCCCAGTACTCCATGTAACTGGACTGTCATTCATGTGCTCACCCCATTTGCATTGTGTGTCTGCCGGCTATGATGTTCAACTGCTGAGTCTGGAAAATGTGACCTCTTAGTCCACACTCTGCCTTAAAGCTCTTTGGGTGACCTTGGGCTACATACACTCTTGGCCTAACCTACCTCATAGGGTTGTTGTGAGGGGAAAAACAGAGGGTGGGAAAACCTGAACTGTGTGAGGTACAAACATATATGGATGGATGGGCATTAATGTTGTGAGCCCCTTTGAGTTGAGGGGCAATGCAGAAATCTTTTTAAATGAATGGGTGCACTAATTTGCCTATTAGTTCATCTAGAAATGTCTCTGACTTTGTGTGTTTCACGTTCCTAGGCCAGACTCAGGTAATTCCACTTGTCTTTTACAGTCAGGAGATCACCCGCTGAGCAAAGACTGTGTGGGAGTTTGTATTGTTGTTTTTTTGAAGAACAAAAATCCAGATTTCGTTTTCCATGGCGCTAAATGACAGATATTTAATTGAATTCCTTAATCTGCATTTAATGGAACAGAGCTAGAGTTTGCTTATGGTTTCTTTTCACACTTCCGAATACAAGTAAGATCATTGTGTGAAAGTGATTATTTTAATAACTTCATCAAGGTTACGCACCCAGTAGGGAAGTTCACTTACTCTGGGTTATTTAATTCATAATGGAGCCTTGAATCATTTAAAGGAACCAAACCCTGGGCAGAATTATAATTTGACATTTTGGGATAATGGCGATCCACCCATCATTGGCTTGTTGTTATTTATAAGGCAGAACCATCTTTTTGTTCACAAAATAAGTGACATTACAGATTCCTGTTTTAATACACATATCTACCTGATGTGCATTAAAAATATTACCATTTGGCAGACAATCCAATAACCTGGGAGTAAAAGAGCACAACCTGGAGTTGTTTGGGGTTACCACCATGTTTTTGGTTGTTATTTTTATGTTTGGTATGTATTTTACCTCAGATTTTAGTGGTTTTAATGCTTTTTCGTTGGCTCTAATGGTTTTAAAGTATGGTTTTGGTTATGTTTTAATCTTTTCGTCACCTTGGTGGCCTTTGTGAGGGCAGAAAGGCGGGATATAAATTTGGTGTGTATTTTACCCCAGGTTTTAGTGGTTTTAATGCTTTTTTGTTGGCTCTGATGGTTTAAAAGTATGATTTTGTTGTGTGTGTTTTAATTTTTTAGCCTTTGTGAGGGCAGAAAGGCGGGATATTCTGTGAACTAAGTGAATAAATAACCCGGAGGCCAGACGTAACTGTTTTTAGGTCTTCTCCTGCCACAGTGGCAGTTGTGTGTCACATCCCTTCTGGCATAACTTCCACCACTTGCGGAGTGATTTTTCTGCAGTTCTGCTTGCCACAGTAGATTAGGAACATGGCTGGGGGTCAGGACCAGGGAAGGTAGGGCTGGCATCGGCACCCCCTGCCCGCTCACTTTCTACCGTACCACCACTCATGCGCCCTGCTGCACACACTGCCTGGTGCCACTGGTGGGAGGGAGGAAAGGAAGGCATGAGCAAGGAGGGCTGGTGGCCAGCAGAGGAGGGGAATGGAGCCCTGGGAACACGCTGCCCAGGCCCCCCAAAATGTGGAACAGGTGCTGGGGGAGGGAATGGGTGAGAGCAGTTGCCCCTCCTTTTCTTCTGCTTTAGCGGAGGATCCAAGTTCTGTGTGAGGAGATGGCAACCACAGGCTGGTTTGGTTGTCTGGACTGGCTCTCAGTATGGTAAAACAGCAGCTCTTTCACTCTTCTGCCGCGCTTATCCATGTGTTTTAGTCCTGTGTTATAAAGACTGGAGGGGGCGCTTTCACACACACTAAAAGCCAGACGTAACTGTTTTTAGGTCTTCTCCTGCCACAGTGGCAGTTGTGTGTCACATCCCTTCTGGCATAACTTCCACCACTTGCGGAGTGATTTTTCTGCAGTTCTGCTTGCCACAGTAGATTAGGAACATGGCTGGGGGTCAGGACCAGGGAAGGTAGGGCTGGCATCGGCACCCCCTGCCCGCTCACTTTCTACCGTACCACCACTCATGCGCCCTGCTGCACACACTGCCTGGTGCCACTGGTGGGAGGGAGGAAAGGAAGGCATGAGCAAGGAGGGCTGGTGGCCAGCAGAGGAGGGGAATGGAGCCCTGGGAACACGCTGCCCAGGCCCCCCAAAATGTGGAACAGGTGCTGGGGGAGGGAATGGGTGAGAGCAGTTGCCCCTCCTTTTCTTCTGCTTTAGCGGAGGATCCAAGTTCTGTGTGAGGAGATGGCAACCACAGGCTGGTTTGGTTGTCTGGACTGGCTCTCAGTATGGTAAAACAGCAGCTCTTTCACTCTTCTGCCGCGCTTATCCATGTGTTTCAGTCCTGTGTTATAAAGACTGAGCGCTGGAGGGGGCGCTTTCACACACACTAAATGATGCACTTGCAATCCACTCTCAGTGCACTTTACAACTGGATTTTACTGTGTGAAATGGCAAAACTCCACTTGCAAACGGTTGCTGAAGAGCCACCAGTGTGTATGGGTGTGTGTGTCAAGGAGTCCAAAGCTGAACCCCCCATGAGTGCGCACAAGTAACCAAACCCTTTTTTATTTTATTTTTTAAAAATTATGAAGTTTTAT
>NW_015166496.1:95787-96503 GCF_001447785.1 Gekko japonicus
TAGTATAAAGCATATCAGTGGGAAGGTAACAGCGTTCCGTGCGCCTTGGTGTTTAGTCACGCCGGCCACATGACCACGGAAATGTCTTCGGACAGCGCTGGTTCTTCGGCTTTGAAACGGAGATGAGCACCGCAACCCTAGAGTCGGATTCGACTGGCCTTCAAGCAAGGGAACCTTTACCTTTTAAAGCATATCATAGTCCAGACCTTCAGCTCAATTGTAGTTTTTGGCCAAGTAGCATCAGGTAATGATGACGCCCAAACAGGACACCTTGATGGAAACCTCTAGAAAATTACCTCATCACCCCTGGTTCCTCCCCTCCCACCCTATGGGCTGCAGGTTCTCATGGGAAGCTGATTACTAGCTCTGGCCTTGAAGATAAGGGCTGAGTAGGCAGAGAGACCAGTTAGTAACACCTGCAGGATGGAACAAACCTGTGACCCTTCCCATTCACCCCGGGGGTGGGGTTCAGGGGTGCTTTGCCTCACAGGGGGATTATCAGTGTCCTGTGATGTCCACAGCTATCTGACTGAATGAACTGGTTAGCCAAAAAGAGGGTGTGGAGAGGGAGGTAATTCGCGTAAGCTGGTTTTTGAATGCCGCTTAGGGCTGAATCTTGACAGAGTCAACTTAATTGTCTTCCTAGTAGCGTCCCTGCTGTAATTTTAAGCTTGTATGGAGAAAGGCGCGCTTACTCTAGAAGCAAGGTCAAGCAT
>NW_015166496.1:96543-101935 GCF_001447785.1 Gekko japonicus
CAGGGAGGCATTTAAATGCCTCCCTGTGCCTTCCCCAGCCTGTCCAAGGGCCAGCTTGCCCCGGCAAGCCAAGGGAAGGCATGGGGTGTGGCCTATTATGATAATGAGTTCCTGCTGGGCTTTTTCTACCACAAAAGCCCTGACATACAGTATTTGAAAAAGTGTGCATGCACACGAAAGTTCATGCCTTGAATAAACCTTAGTTGGTCTTAAAGGTGCCACTGGACTCTAAATTGGTTCTGCTGCTTCAGACCAACATGGCTGACCGCCTGGATCTATACAGCCTGCTGGGTTTCCATTTATTGGTGTAATAGATAATCTACCTAAAGTGTTCCACAAGAGGTCTTGATATCGGCTGGGTCTGTTATGATGGGGGAGTTTTAAGGGACCACCCTGTTCTGCTAAAGCTAACGGGTGTGTCAACGCAGTCTACTTTTGCGAGTCTCTTAAGCCATGTGGGCTAGTTCATACAGTTGGCATGACCATGTAGTCTGGAGCTCTGCCTACACTATTTCACAGACTTTTCATTCAGTGAACATTTAGCCCTGCTCCCAGTATCCAGAGGCAACATCACAGGAAGGCCTCGGCCTCTACGCTCTGTTGTTGGCCATCCAAAGAAATTGGTTGGCCAGTGTGCAAGACAGAATGCTGGACTAGGTGGACCACTGGTCTGATCCAGCAGGGCTCTTCTTATGTAGGCCTTAGCCTCTATGCCCCGTTGTTGGCCCTCCAGAGGAACTGGTTGGCCACTGTGTGTGAGACAGGATGCTGGACTAGATGGACCACTGGTCTGATCCAGCAGGACTCTTCTTATGTTCTTATGGAGGCCCCGGCCACTCTGCCCTGTTGTTGGCCCTCCAGAGGAACTGGCTGGCCACTGTGTGAGGTGGGATGCTGGACTAGATGGACTATTGGTCTGATCTAGCAGGACTCTTCTTATGTTCTTATGAAGGCCTCGGCTTCTATGCCCAGTTGTTGGCCCTTCAGAGGAACTGGTTGGCCACTGTGTGAGGTGGGATGCTGGACTAGATGGACTATTGGTCTGATCTAGCTGGACTCTTCTTATGTTCTTATGGAGGCCTTGGCCTCTATGCCCCGTTGTTGGCCCTCCAGAAGAACTCGTTGGCCCCTGTGTGTGACACAGTGGACCTTCACTGGTCTGATCCAGCAGGGTGCTTCTTATGGAATCTTTCTGCTGTTTAGCTTGAGGCCTCCTAGATTTGATATTTTTGTGCATACGTGCTGGCTCATACTGTCCGGCAGCTGGCCTCATCAAGATTGGTATTGTTTGCTCTGACCGGCAGCACCTCTGCAACGCCTCAAGCAGAAGCCTATCCCAGACTTTCCCCCAAGATTTCACGGGTTGAACCTTGGACGTTCAGCATGGCAACGCTGTACTTTATCACTTGGCTGTAAGGCTACATAGCATAGTCTCTCTTTGTGCTCCCCCCCTCCCAAGAATGTCTGCTTTCCTGAAAATGCAGAGATTTTATCCCCCTGTCCGAAGGACTCCCCTTTAGATGTTGGGAGAAAGTGTGCAGCGTTCTCAACAAGTCGTTGGATCGCGTCCATTTCTGTTCCCGGGTTTCTTGCTGACCCGGCTTTTCCTGAGTCTCTGGGAAAGGCGATTGCTTTTTCATCTCCCCCCCCCCCCGTTGCAGGGTGCTGAGTGTTGCCCCCAGGATGAGGCATGGCTCACCTTCTTCTACTTTAAAAATCACCAAAGCCAAATAAACCTTTTGTCGGGGGAAAAGAGTGTGCTTTATAGGCAGCCGTGATGCATACGGAATTGGAATAGCCTGCTTTTAAGCTCGGGATCCTGAGTCTGTGGGTTTACGACACCGTAAATAATAATGTTTCCATAAAAACCTGGGGAATATTCTTATTAAACAGTAAATAATGCCAGATACAGGTTTTTTATTTAAAAAAACAAACAAAGCCCTACAGGCAGCTGGTCTGTCAGTGGTACTTTTGCGAGAAGCGCCCAAGGAGCGTGTTGTGTGTGATTATCTTTAAAAGCATCCTCCCCCCGTTTTGTGTATGTGTGTTTTGCCTTTGCCAAGAAAGGTCCAAGATATTGTCCAAGTGGGAACAGACTTTCCCATACTGGCAGGATCTTTACCCCGCTGCTTCTTTTTCGGAAGTGGCCTGTGTTTTGGTCCTCCCAGCTGTGCACATGGATAGGATAGATATGATCCACTATTTTCTGATGCTCTGAGACGGGTTCCACAGAATGTGGCAGGACACTGGCCGGAAATGATTCACGTTGTGTTGTGTTCGTTCTGTTGCTTCAGACCAACGTGGCTACCCACCTGAATCACGCTTCTCACGTTTTAACTAATAAGAGAAGTCAGTTTGTGGAGATGGAGTCAGGAGCAATGCTCCCTCTAAGCTGTGGAGTCTTGTGAGCAGAAATTCTACTTGGTGAGCTCCTGGCATTAAAGCTGTGAGCGAGCGATTTGGCTACCGCATAAATGAGTTTGCTCTGGAGCCCTCCTTCCTGATCTAAGGCAAAAATGTGTGAGCCGGAGGCTAAAAAACTGTGAGCTAGCTCACACTAACTCGGCTTAGAGGGGACACTGCCTGTGAGGTAGGTGGGGCTGAGAGAGCTCTGAAAGAACTGCTGTTGAAAGAACAGCTCTGTGACTGGCCCAAGGTCACACCAGCAGCTGCAAGTGGAGGCGTGGGGAATCAAACCTGGTTCTCCCAGATTAGAGTCCTCGCTCCTAACCACTACACCAAACTGGCTCTTTGTGATGTAGCAATTAGAGTGTTGGACTAAAACCAGAAATGTCCAGGTTCAAGTCCTTACTTGTCACGAAGTGCACGGGATGGCCTTCCAGCAATCACTAGCCTGATATGTGTTTACATGGGGGCGGCGGGTAGAGTGGACAATGTTCCCTCTAAGCCAGGGGCCATTTCGTAGAAAAAGAGGTGCAGGAGCTCATTATTATAACTTATTAACATAACCTATTTGCATATGCCACACCCCCTGACATCACCGGAAGTGTGTCAGAAGGCAACACCCACCACTCAGGCTCCACTGGACTGTTGTGGACTGCTAGCTATTGGGTGGGGGGGAGAAACGTGCAGATCTGTCCTCGCAGAGGAGGGAGAGCTTGTACCTGAAGGCGGGCCGGGGGAGGGCTCTGTAACTTACCTGGCTGCTTCTTGCACCTTGTGGCCCAACTGAGGGCTGCTGGGAGCAGGGGGTGGGGCTTGTTGCATGTGCCCGCCCCCTGGGCTCCTTACTGCCGGAGCTCCACTCCTGTGCGCTCCTGCAGGAAATGACCTCTTCTCTAAGCCTAGTTATTGTGAGCCAGCTCACAGTATTTTAACCTCTGCCTCACACATTTTTCTCTTTGCTCAGGAAGGATGGCTCCAAAGCAAACTCATTGATGCAGTAGCCAAATCGCTGGCTCACAGCTTTAATGCCAGCAGCTCACAGAGTAGAATTTCTGCTCATAAGACTCCACAGCTTAGAGGAGGGAGCCCTGGACATGACCTCACTCACCCTGCCCCCGTCTCTGCACGATCACATGGTCTTCTTCAGGGAGCAACTGCTTAGAGGGAGTGGCTGCAAGAACTCTCCCTTCCTTTGTTTGAGGACATTCAGAAAGCTGATCATGGGAAGGGGCGTATGCCTGGCCACCCCCTCCACGTGCTCACACCCTGCAGACGACCAAGTGTCCATGGGGAGGAAGACCATTCACACCTCCTCTCCTTCCCCACATGTTCAGTGAAGGCACGGGGCTGTCACCTGTGTTTGTCTACTCTTTTGCAGCCCGGCTTGCCTTGCAGGGTTGTTGTGAAGGGAAAGTTGAAGGGTGAGGGGACCTTGTATGCCGGCCTGAGCTCCTTGAGGGATGAACAGGATCCAGATCTGCTTCTTATCAAGATGACCATTTGCCGGCGGTGGGTGAGGGTTGGTGAAATGTACCAGTGTTGTCACATCTCACTGGCAGCCCAGGGTGCCAAATCTACATTGTGAAATACCTGTAGATTTGGTGGCGAAATCTGGGGAGGGACAGGTTTGGGGAAGGGAGAGACCTCAGCAGGGTATAATGCCATGGAGTCCACCCTCCAAAGCTGCTGGTTTTCTCTGGAGATCAGTTGTAATTTTGAGAGATCTCCGGGCCCCACCTGGAGGTTACAGGCAAAACCGGGAACACACGGTATGGAAAGATTATAAGTAACTCGGGTCCCTGCCACACGACAGGGAAAACACCGGCCAAAGTGCGGCTAATTAGAGCCGCACCAAAATAGAGACACCGTGGCGGGATCCCACGGATCCCCTGAGCTGCGGCGCCGTTGCTCCCCGACACGATCGGATGCCGGGGAGGAAGACACGGTCAGGAGGGGGAGGCTGCCGAACTGCGCATGTGTGAGCATGCGCAGTTCGGCCAGGAGCTGGGGATGCGCCGGTGGAAGGACGTGCCGGCGATCTCACGTCCGGCCTTGATGCGGACTTCCCGGATGGACCACCTCGGTAGGTGGTTCATTTTTGCTGCGGGGTTTTTGGCAGAAGGGCCGGATCGGGAACGGGCACGCAACGCTTCCCAGATGTTGCGGTGGGATGTGCCCGTTTGCTGCCGACCCGGATCCGGCCCTCTCCTGGCCCAAAACCTCTCGTGTACCGGGGCCAAAAGTTACACTGTGCACAAAATGTTTACTGCGTACTAATTATTAGAATTTACTACAGCATATGAGATTCCAACGGTATAAATTTTACAAACAATTACTCAAAGGCGTAGGTTTCCAATTATCCAAAGATATAAAGTTTCACCAGGAAGGAACAATGAATGGCTAACACCTGTTCAAAAGTTTGTAAAAGCAGCCAAATTTGCCAAATGAGAGAACAGACGGCGTTTTTGCTGCTTATCTAAATCATTACTCTTGAGCATTCGTACCATTGATAATTACGACCTGGAAGAAGGCTGTGAAACATGCAGAAAATCCTAGGCGCATGTTGTCGCTGATAGCATCTGCATTGTCTACTGGAATGTTGTAATTGGACTAAGGTGTCCACGGTTAAATACTGGGAGCGACTCCAAAAAAACCTTTTTGGCTTCTTTTACAGGCTTTGGAATAGGTGTTAACCATTTATTGTGCTTTCCTTGCGAAACTTTATATCTTTGAATAATTGGAAACCTATACCTTCGGAGTCATTCAAGGGCAACAGTGGGAGGGCTTCTGGAGTTCTGGCCCCGTTGGTGGACCTCCTGATGGCTCCTGGTTTTCGCCACTGGGTGACACAGAGCGTTGGACTGGGTGGGCCATTGGCCTGATCCAACATGGCTTTTCTTACGTTCTTATGTCTGGGGCAGTGATGCTCTGTATTCTTGGTGTCTGGGGGGCAAGAGTGGGAGGGCTTCTGGAGTTCTGGCCCTGC
>NW_015166496.1:101953-112381 GCF_001447785.1 Gekko japonicus
GGGGGACACAGAGTGTTGGGCTGGATGGGCCATTGGCCTGATCCAGCATGGCTTTTCTTATGTTCTTATGTCTGGGGCAGTGATGCTCTGTATTCTTGGTGCCTGGGGGGCAAGAATGGGAGGGCTTCTGGAGTTCTGGCCCTGCTGGTGGACCTCCTGATGGCTCCTGGTTTTGGCCACTGGGTGACACAGAGTGTTGGGCTGGATGGGCCATTGGCCTGATCCAGCATTGGCTTCTCTTATGTTCTTATGTGACTTGACAGCACTTTCTATCACCTGTGCCACCTTCTGCTTCTCAAAGGGCACTTTGTTAGTTGCCTGAGTGACATTTGGCCGTTGGTCTGTCTTCTTCAAATTAGGTGATTCTCCATGATAGTTTGTTTCTTCTCAGTGTCCCAGCAACGTCCTCTGACAGCCGCTCCAAACAAACAAGGCGCCTGCCGGCATCTCGCACCAGGTACTGGCGAGACAAGTTGTAAGATCACGACCTGAAAGATCTGTTGTTGTTTTTCTTCTATAATTGGTTTTAATTGTCACATCTGCCACGGTGGTTATGTGTCATTTTGCTTGGCCCTGATTGAAGAAACATATTGCAATGGATCTTGCTTTTTGTTCTTGAATCCTGGCCACCTTTATTGCCGATCAACACACTGATGAGCCAGTGTGGTGTAGCGCAGTATTTCTCATCCTCTGTTCGTCTTTAAGGTGATGCAGGACTCTTGCTCTTTTCTGTTGTAGAGCATCTGGTTCGCCACCGTAGAAAATGGAATACTGAAATAGAATACTGAAATAGGTCATAGTTTGCCTAGGGTGTCCAAAAAACCCCTTCTGCCTAGCCCTGGTTGGCTCACCATACTAAGTCAGTTTGGACTGGTGGGTCACCCAAAAGTTTGGTAACCGCTGGTGTCGTGGATAGAGTGGCAGGCTGGGACTTTGGGCAGCCTGGGTTTGAATCCCCATTTCTGCCCTGGAAGCTGGCTGAGTGACCTTAGGTTCCATCACAAACTCTTCTGCCTGGCCTCCCTCACAGGGTAGTCATTAGGAAACAGAGAAGGGGAGAAGGATGTGCAAAATCCGCTTTGAATCCCACTCTAAAAGCGGGATGGAAGTAAATAAATGCAGACACACCTTTTGAGTGCAGAGAGCTGTCAATTCAAAGAGAGTCCTGAAGTCAGGATTAGGAGAAGTCAAACCGTGCACCCGTCACCAGAGAGGAAAACATACTTTAGCAGAAAATACCATCTGATTTCCCGCCCTCCGCTTATTCATCTGACTGGCTTGGCAGCGCTGCCGCGGACCTGGCTGTTTACACGAACTTCGACAGGTTCTTCTGTTGAGCGTTGGAGGGTTTTGCTCTTAGCAAGCCGCGCTCCACCTGTCAGCGGAAACTCTGTTGTCCTCGGTGCATCTTGTAGTCTGTTTACATGATCAACACTCTTTTTTGCGGATGCTGGCAGGTTTAATTGCTTTCTCAGTTAAGCCCCTAGGCAAGAAAACATTCACTCCAAGACAGCCTTTTATAAAATCGAAACGGAGCCTCCGCTGACGATAACCACCTTCCAGGAAAGCTGCTCTAAGAACGCAGCAACTTGGGAGGGGTACCTGACATGAAAATATTTCTGCTCCAGTCTGCTTTGGGGACGCTCTGGTTTCTGGTTGGGCCGTGGGAGCATCGGTGCATTACATGGAAGGTTTCTGAGGGTAGCCATGTTGGTCTACGGCAGAACCACTAGAACAGAGTCCAGTAGGACCTTAGAGACCAACCAGAGTTTCAGGGTACAAGCTTTTGAGAGTCTCAGAAGCTTACACCCCCAAAATCTTGTTCGTCTCTGTCATGATCTGACACCGGAGGCCTAGTAGGCCCAGGGAGCCTGGCTAGCAGTAGGGGAGGCTGGGCCTACAAACCCCAGAAGGCCTTGGGAAGTTTTGGCGCCAATTTTGGCTAATAGGGAAGAAGAGGGCTGGGGAACAAAAGAGCTGGTGCAAGAGGAGAAGCTGTTCTTCTTCCCAGGGAACAGGGCCAGCAGGAAGGCTGCTGTGGGGAAGAAACCCTCATCCGGAGGGAAGGGTGAGTTGTCTAAGGCCACTTGAGATAGTGAGCTAGGGACAGTATATTTAGACGTATTAGGGCATTTGATTTCTTTGCTTTTCACCCACTTACTGTTATTATTCCTGCACCTTGTTTGTTCGACCTCCTATAAAATAAACCATTTTCATTGTTCACTCTGCCTGGTCCTCACACTCATTTAGGCTAAAAGGGAGGTCTAAAGGCTTGGGAGGGTGCTCTGGGCCTTCTCAGAGGAGCCTGGAACCAGAGTGGTGGCAGCGTCAGGTGACACCCCATCTGGGCCATGACAGTCTCCAAGGAGCAAACTGGACTCAATTCTAGTGTATGTGGAAAGTTCCGTCAAGTCGCAGTCGATTTATGGCAACCTTGTGTCAGAACCCACAGCTAACAACGAAGTACACGCATTCAGGAATGGTTATACTTGTATTGCAAAGCTATAGATGAAGTCACACAGGCACCGTTAGGAATGGCCACAGCCACTAAAGCATAATAGGATATAGGGTATTCGTATGCATTGGCCGATTAGGGACCCTCCTGCGCACGGGATAAGTCAGGCAACCGTTAGGTGGCTAAAGCTGAGAACCAGGAGTCTCTCACGGTACATAGGAGCCCTCCAGACAACACAGCCTCCTCCTGCACATCTGTAGAGATAAGCGTTACAGCAAAGGCATAGCAGCAGGGATAGGAATGCAGTAACAATCAACAAGACACAGAATGAACTCCCCAACCCCCATGGCAGCATAGCTGACACCTTGCAGGGTTTTCAAGGCAAGAGATGAACAGAGGTGGTTTGCCGTCACCTGCTCCTGTGTATCTGAAGAAGCGAGCAGTGACTCCCGAAAGCTCATCCCCTGCCACGTACTTTGTGAGTCTTTAAGGTGCTCCTGGTGCTACTGCTACGGGCCGACTATCATGGCTCCCCGTCTTGGCCCTGCTCCTGTGTAGCAACCCTGAGCTTCCTCGCTGGTCTCCCATCCAAGTCCTAACCGGGGCTGACCCTGCTTAGCTTCCGAGACCTGGTGAGACTGGGCTAGCCTCGGCCATCCAGGTCAGAGTAGGAGTATCAGTGAACTCTCCTAACCGGGCTGGTCGCCCCGAATACGAGCGTGTTACTCGCACTGTGGATCGTTTAAAAAACCACCATCGTGTGCCCCCCGGACTCCTGCTTAGCAGTCTTTCTATAAACTGAAAAGCTGTGATCTCATCCCAGGGGTCTCCAACCTTTTTGAGCTGGCCGAGTGCCTCTGGAAATCTGACCACCTTAATGGGCGCCAGTGTTCCCTCTAAGCTGAGTTAGTGTGAGCTAGCTCACAGTTTGTTAGCCCCCAGCTCACAGATTTATTGTCTCCACTCAGGGAGGAGGGCTCCAGAGCGTACTAATTCATGCAGCAGCCAAATTGCTGGTTCACCACTTTAATGCCAGTAGCTCACAAAGTGGACTTTTTGCTCACAAGACTCCACAGCTTAGAGGGAGCATTGGTGGGCACCACCACAAAATGGATGCAGCGGGTGGCGGAGAGAGCCACGCTTCAGTCGCACAGTGAAGATCCCTGCGTTAGGGTGGCCGCTGCTGCCTAAGCAATATTAAATTTGCGCAGTGAATCAGACTTCCAGTGGCCAATCAGAAGCCTTTTTGGGCGGACGCCCCACCCACTTTCTAAAAGCACTTGTCGGGCACCGGGAAAGGTGTCCGCATCAGGGTGCCCACAGGGACCACCTTGGGGACCCCTGCCGTAGATTTTTCTCGTAGAGAAGGGGCCCCGTAATGCAGCACAGCTATATATCCCAGGCAGAGGAGGAGGAGGAGATTGGATTTATACCCCACCCTTCACTTGGAGTCTCAGAGCGGCTTGCAACCTCCTTTCCCTTCCTCTCCCCACAACAGACGCCCCGTGAGGTAGGTGAGGCTGAGAGAGCTCTTTCGAGAACTGCTCTTGAGAGAACAGCTCTGAGAGAACTTGTGACTGACCCAAGGTCACACCAGCAGCTGCCTGTGGAGGAGTGGGGAATCAAACCCGGTTCTCCAGATTAGAGTCTGCCACTCTTAACCACTACACCAAAGGTTTAGAGATCTTCGGCTTGTTGGGTTTCTTCCTTTCCCCTACCCCCAAATATTCTGCCTTGGCCCCTTTCCAACTTGGGCTGGCTGTTGGGCAGCCGGCTTCACTTAACAGGGCAGGCCAGACGAAGGTTGCCGTGTTCTGCTTCTCTGCGTGTAGATAAAATCAGTGTTTGACTCCAAATCTGAATAAGGAACTTGGCTGAAAATAGACTCGGTTGCAATTTATTTCCCGCGTACCTTTTGTCCCAATGAGAGTACAGAACCGCCGCCGGCCACCAGGAAATCTCTGCAGACCTTGAGTCCCTCCCTTTATTGCAAGGCTTTTATTGCTGGCAAAAGGGGACAAAAAGGCTCCTTCCTCTCTGGTGATTGCTCAGAGTCATTCCTCTTTCCCCCCAAGTCAGCGTGACAGCAGAAAGCCGGCGTGATGAAAGCAAAGGCCGTTTTCTGTTGCCAGGAACGTGGCATCGGGTAAAGCTACAGTTGTTTGATGGAATGCAGGGGCGATTCATCAAGTCTTGCCTCCTGGAAAGGCTGCTGAGCGGCCAGGAAATGTGGGCAGAACAGAATAAAACCAAAGTCCAATAGCAGTGTTGTATTTCAGTGGGATTTTGAGAGTTACTTTGTCAGGATCTTACGTCCTGGGAAATCTTGACTCCCCTTCCACCAGCTTCTCTAAAAGATTTCCCAGTGCATCATTTATTGGGTCAAATGTGAAAAATAAATCATTGGCCTTGGAAGCACAGAAGCTTTACGCAGTGTCCCTGTTGGGTGTTACATGTCAAAACACTTCAGTATTTACAGGGTTAATGATGTTTGTTAAGTCACATGTTTGTTTGTAACCAATCTGTTTAGACAACAGAATGCCCTGGAACTTTGGAGCTAATTTGCTAGTCTGATTGGAAACCAAGTATTTAGCATATTGGCTTCTCCTCCCTTCTTTGTTCTGACTGAGAAGGAGACGCCATTTCGGCTCTTCCCGTTTTACCTTTAGCTGTAAGGATGTAGGCATATTAGCTCTTTGTTATTTTATATCCTGTGTACCTTTTCCCCATGTTAGGTTTATAGTAAACTTTTATATTTTAAAACACACCATGGACTCAGTCTCTTACTACTCTGCTGACTTACTTAAAAGAATCCCAACAATCCTGATCTTCCACGTTTCCTGGTGAAGGGGAAAATGCAGTTCAAACGAATAACAAAGATGGTCGGACTCCCATGGTAACCAGAGAAAGGAATTTTACTCACAAAAATACAAGCACGTTTTACATGACATATTCATGTAGGTATATTTAACTTATTGTGAACTGATGCACTTGAAAAAGGTCACCTTGCTAGAGTGCCAAGCCCAGGTAAGAGCGAGAAGAACAAGGTCCTGTGTAAGATGGAACAGAAGGCAACCAAAGGCCAAAGAGGCTCAACATCTAACCCAGGGGTGTCGAACTCATTTGTTATGAGGGCTGGATCTGACATAAATGAGACCTTGTCGGGCCGAACCATGTGAGTCATAAAATGTAATGCCAGGTAGCGGAGATATAAACTTCATAAAGGACACAAACACAAAGCGTTTTTTTAAACTTAAAATAAAAACATGCTTAAAACGTTAGCACTCTTGCAATATTTTGTTTATTTAACAGTGTCTGATAACTGACACCTCTTTCTCTGGATTGTTGCATCAAAATGTCTGTGCTGTTGCAACCTTGAGTATGCTGTTCAGGTGTGTATCTGTAAGCTGCAAACCCACGATGTCGCAGCGGAACTGAAAGAAGCAGCAGAAGACAGCCGGTTCGACTGCGGGCCAATGTTCCCTCTCAGCTGTGGAGTCTTGTGAGCAGGAATTCTACTTTGTGAGCTGCTGGCTGTAAAGTTGTGAGCGAGCCATTTTGGCTCCTGCATCAGTTAGTTTGCTCTGGAGCCCTCCTTCCTGAACTAAGGCAAAGATGTGTGAGCTGGAGGCTAACAAACTGTGAGCTAGCTCACACTAACTCAGCTTAGAGGGGACACTGCTGCGGGCCTGATAGAAGCCCTCCGGGGGCTTGATCCGGCCCCCGGGCCGCATGTTTGTCACCCCTGATCTAGCCAGTGAGAGGGTGGGGCCAACTGCCAAGTGTATCCAAGTGAAAGAATTTCTCTTCACCCTTTCCCTCCCAAATCCTCTTGCATGCAGAGTTACAGTATCCAACCTCATTTTCTTGAAATATCTGTGAGGCCAGCCCAGGCTAGCCTGAATTTGTCAGATCTCAGAAGCTAAGCAGGGTCGGCCCTGGTTACTGCTTGACTGGGAGGACCGCCAAGGATGTCCAGGGTTCTGTGCAGAGGAAGGCAACGGCAAACCACCTGTGAATGTCTCTTGCCTTGAAAACCCCACGAGGGGGGTCACCATAGGTTGTCTGCACCTTGGTGGCATTTTCCGCCACCATCTACCTGATGAGGTGGAGAGGAGGAGGAGGAGGAGATTGGATTTATTCCCTGCCCTTCACTACCCAAGGGAGTCTCAGAGCGGCTTACAAACTCGTTTCCTTTCTGCTCCCCACGACCTCCCCTGTGAGGTAGGTGGGGCTGAGAGAGCTCTGACAGAAACTGCTCTTTTTCAAGAACTGCTCTGAGAGAACTATGGCTTGCCCAAGGTCATCCAGCAGGTGCAAGTGGAGGAGTGGGGAATTGAACCCGGTTCTCCCAGATTAGAGTCCACGCACTTAACCACCACACCAAACTTGGTGGGCTGTCATTTAGGAAAACTCATAACTGAAATAAATGTGGTTCGTGCCTGAGGTGCCCACGGGCTTCCATTTTATTTCTGTACATCAGGCGTTAACCCCCTTGTAGTCATCGTAGAAGGCAGAATGGAATGTGAGAGGGGGAAGCTGGGAAATGCAAGTCCTTGTGGTGTCTGACTTTTGGTGCAAGGCTGGTGTTTCTGTAGGGAATTCCTTGGTGGCGTTTTTGCTTGCCAGTGTCAGAATGCCTTGGGGGAAAGACCCCACAGCCGATGGCCTCCCGTTCAGAGGTGGGATTTCAAGAGAAGAGGATGCGGGATGATTGGTCTTGAAGGGGAGGGCTTGGCAAACAGAGGATTCATTGCCGCGATTTTTGGAAGCCCAGGTTAGAGGTATAAGGACGAGGAGAAAGGATGTGGGTTTGTTTTTTTGAGATGCTGAACCTAGAGCAGTTTTGGATCACGTTTATGGCCTTGCCTAGAAGTCCCCTTCTTGTCTACCGTGCTGCTTAGAGCCAGTTTGATGTAGTGGTTAGGAGCACGGGCCCAAATCTGGGAGAACCGGGTTTGATTCCCCATGCCTCCACATGCAGCTGCTGGTGTGACCTTGGGTCAGTCACAAGCTCCTTCAGAGCTGTTCTCTCAAGGGCAGTTCTCAAGAGAGCTCTCTTAGGCCCACCTACCTCGCCGGGTGTTTGTCGTGAGGAGAGGAAGGGAAAAGGAGATTGTAAGTTGCTCTAGAGATTGTGTTGCTCTGCGACGCCAAGTTAAGGGCAGGGTATAAATCCAATCTGCTCTTCAGAAGAGTGAAGCAGGGGCTCTTAGACAGGGAGAGCCGTTTTGTCAAGAAGGGATTTGTTGGCTGCCTGGTACTCTGAATGAGAGATCAGATGAGTAACGTGCCCGCCTGCAGTGTGGGAGGCTGAGAACTTGCAAAAGGCATCATGCGCTGGAGATAGGAAGGGAGTTTCTGCCTGTGGCGGTTTCAGAATCTAATGGGTGGCCTGGCTGCAACTGTGTCTTCCTGTGAGCGCTCTTCTCCCATGCTGTTTGTAGAGCACAGTTTGGGAGGTGGCCCCAAGTTAAAACCTCCCAGCCTGTGAAAATCTGGTTCATCACGGAGAGAGCTTCTCCCCTGCTCCATCCTAGAGAGGGCTGGCTTCCAATAAATGTCTGGAAGGTCTTCCGAATGTATTCTGTGCTGCAGCACCCAGCCCCAGGTGGTGTGGAGAGGTGTTGGGTGATGGTGAGATATTGAAAAAAATGGTATTTAGCAGAGATAAGATAGTCCAGTAGAGCCTGAGTAAAATAATTCAGACTGAGAGTCTATGTGTGATTAAAATATAAAGTTTTTACTAAATTCTAGCATGGGAAGGGTAACTGGGATGAAAATAACAACGGAGCTAAATCGGCTACATCCTTACTCTACAAAGACAAAACTAGAAGAGGAGAGATTATGGCTGCTCTTCTTCTTCTTCAGAACACCAAAACAAAGACGGGAAGAGAAGCCATAAAATGGTAATACACCTTGACACTTTAGTCCCAATCAAATTCCTAGATCAGGGAGAAAATTCCCGGGCATCCTACAGCTAAAGAACATTGGTCACATGAGAAACATGGGACTTCCTGTGAGCAACATAAACAAAGATTTAACCCCAGATATACTGAGTGTTTTCAACTTGTAATACCCAACAAAAGGGCTTTGAGATCATCACCGGCCCCAAAGGAGGGGGGGATGGTGGGGTAGACCCCGCACTGTCACAACTTTTCCAGAACCTCCCCCCCCCCACGGAAGCAGAGTATTACATCTTAATGTAAAAGAGCCCAACAGCAATTTACTCTTTAAAATATGTCCCTGCGTTTGCGTCTTGCACCTGGAAGTCATGGCGACCTCTGGTGACTGACCCCTCCTGGGGACCGGGAGGATATTCAGAAAGGTGGCTGAATAAGGCCTCCCCTCACTCCTCGTATTCCAAGGAGGTCTCCCATCCAAGTCCTTCCCGGAATCGGCCCTGCTCAGCTTCCAAGATCTGATGAGACTGGTCTTGCCTGGTCTCTCCAGGCCAGGGCCCCGATGGCCATCGACTCTTATAAAACCATCTTGGGGATTTTTGTTGTCGTCGTTCAGTCGCACAGTCGAGTCCGACTCTTCGCAACCCCATGGACCACATCATGCCAGGCCCTCCTGTCTTCCGTCGTGCTCTGGAGTTTGCTTAACTTCATGTTCGTTGCCTCAATGACACTGTCCAACCATCTCATCCTTTGCTGTCCCCGTCTTCTTTGACCTTCAATCTTTCCCAGCATCAGGGTCTTCTCCAGTGAGTGCTCCCTTCTCATTTGGTGGCCAGAGTATTGGAGCTTCCGCTTCAGTATCTGACCTTCCAGGGAACAGTCATGGTTGGATTCCTTTAGGATTGACTGATTTTGTCTCCTTGCAGTCCAAGGGACTCTCAAGAGTCTTCTCCAGCACCATAATTCAAAAGCATCTATTCTTCGTCGGTCGGCCTTCCTTATGGTCCAACTCTCGCAGCCATACAGTACTACTGGGAATACCATTGCTTTGACCATACGGACTTTTGTTGGCAGGGTGATGTCGTTACCCCTCAGTTCGGTTGGTGTCCAATAAGTTGGCTTGAAAAAATCTTGGCAATACAGGCAGCAAGAAGTTTGTGGTGGTGGAAAGGTTTGGTGTAGTGGTTAAGTGTGCGAACTCTAATCTGGGAGAAGTAGGCTTGATTCCCCACTCCTCCACATGCAGCTGCTGGTGTGGCTTTGGAACAGTCACAAGTTCTCTCAGGAGCAGTTCTCAAGGTTTGGTGTAGTGGTTAAGTGTGCGAACTCTAATCTGGGAGAAGTAGGCTTGATTCCCCACTCCTCCACATGCAGCTGCTGGTGTGGCTTTGGAACAGTCACAAGTTCTCTCAGGAGCAGTTCTCGAGAGAGCTCTCTCAGCCCCGCCTACCTCACAGGGTGTCTGGAGTTTGTAAACCGCTCTCAGACTCTTGAGTGAAGCCTGCCTCTGCATCACAACCCTAATATTCCTGGGATGTCTCCCATCCAAGCTGTAACCAGGGCCGACCCTGCTTAGCTTCTGAGATCTTATGAGATCAGGCTAGCCTGGGCTATATCCGGGTCAGGGCTCTGCAGAAAGTAGTAGTTGGAAATAAGATGTGCAATGCTTCCCCCCCCCCCCCGGGGCATGCACAAGAGAGCGGCGTTTTGCCATTGCCTGCCTCTGCATCACAACCCTAATATTCCTAGGATGTCTCCCATCCAAGCTGTAACCAGGGCCGACCCTGCTTAGCTTCTGAGATCTTATGAGATCAGGCTAGCCTGGGCTATATCCGGGTCAGGGCTCTGATTCCTCCAGTCAGGAAAGGGACCGCTGTAAATAAACTGATCCTGCCTACAGCCGAGGAAGCGTAGCAAGGGAAGGCTCTCTCTGACTTGCATTGGTTCAGCTGTGGTCCTCCCAAGCAATTGACTGCTGCTGTACCTGCGGGGGCTTCCGCAGGATGCTCCTCGAGCTCTGCTGAGTTCATGGTTTTCTCCCTGTGGTTGTGGGTTGTTAAATCAACACAT
>NW_015166496.1:112507-112659 GCF_001447785.1 Gekko japonicus
AGTCAGACATGGATTTTGTGATTGGTATGCCAGTTTGACCACCATGGTGGATTTGGCAATTTCTCTGCAGGCGTGGCCTTTCTCGGGATGCTGCAAAATGATGGAACGGAGGTCCGTTTGGTGGCTATTAGCCACAAGGTGTAGGTGGAACA
>NW_015166496.1:114413-132731 GCF_001447785.1 Gekko japonicus
CAGGAGCGGAGCTCCGGCAGTAAAGAGCCCAGGGGGCGGGCACATGCAACAAGCCCCACCCCCTGCTCCCAGCAGCCCTCAGTCAGAGCAAGAAGCAGCCAGGTCAGTTGCAGAGCCCCCCCCCGGCCCCCTGGTCCAAAACAGTCCAGTGGCACCTTTAAGACCAAGTTTTATTCAGGTACAAACTCTCCCTCCTCTGCGAGGACAGATCTGCACATTCCCCCCCCCCAATAGTTAGGAATCCAAAACAGTCCAGTGGAGCTTGAGCGGTGGGTGTTGCCTTCTGACATATTTCCGGTGATGTCAGGGGGTGTGGCATATGTAAATGAGTTATGCTAATGAGTTATGCTAATGAGTTCCTGCACCTCTTTTTTTGACGAAATGACCCCTGCAGACGTGTGAACGATGCCCTACTCCAGGGGTCCCCAATGTGGTGCCCTTCGATGTCATGAAACCCACTGATACCTTTTCTGGCACCCACCAGGTGTTTCTAGAATGTGGGCGTGGCCAGGTGGAGCTTCGCCCAGCAAGGCTTTTGATGGGCGATTTGATAGGCTCTGCAGATTTTTAGAAGTGTTGCTTTGGCGGCAGCTGCCACCACAGCACAAGGATCTTCACTGCGTGACTGAAGGTCAGCTGCAGCGGCCCTTCTGTAGTTGGCTCCACCAACTAACACAGGCAGAAAAACTCCCTTAAAGGAGCCCAGTTTCTTGACAAAGCGTTATAAGGGATCCTAGAGGTCACCTACTCCAACCCCCTTGCTCATTGCAGGAATTAGTCAACTACAGCGCCCCACTCTGCTTAAAGGAGCGCGTGCGTTAAAATGTTTAAAAACGACTGAAAAAAAGCATTTGCAGGATAAATTCTTGTGGAGCTTGTGCCTTTAAGAAAGGAGGCGGAGCCCCCCAAAGCCCCACCATAGCTAGGGGCCTGGCCCAGGCTAGCCCAGTCTCCTCAGACCTCAGAAGCTGATTAGGGTTGGCCGTGGTTAAGACTTGGATGGGAGACCACCAAGGAATACCAGGGTTGTGACGCGGAGGCAGGCACCCCTGAATATCTCTTGCCTTGAAAATTCTACGATGTCATCATAAGTTGGCGGCGACCTGATGGCAAAACAACAAAAGCAAAGCAATGTGGAAAGTATTCTGGAATGGACCAGGCCCCTCCCATCGGTGTTAACCCAGTGAGAAAAGAACCATAATTGAAACGCCCGTTTCTTTAGTTGTCTGTACCCTACAGGGAATTCCCTCCCCCTGTGACTGGATCTACCGGCGGTTGGTCGGTCAACAAACAAAACAGCTCTTGCGAAACCAGTTCAGCAGCCTGCTTTGTGCTGCTCTGCTCCTGTGAACTCCACCCACTCCTTGGCTTCATTGCAGAGGCTGAAGGTGCACAATTAGGTCAGCTGAGGCCTGCGGTAATGTTGACAGGGCAATTCAGAATCAAAGCGTTGTGTTTGTAAGATAAAATCACTGTACTTTTTTCTTGTTTTTTTTTTTTAATGGAATAGGCTAGTTCAGCTATGGCGAGCACGGAGTGTGGTAGATATCTGTGGCTGCTGGTCTTGGCCCAGGTTCTTGTAGTAGTCAGTCGGACAAGCCTTTATTGGCATATGCATATAGATACAATAGTAAATCGACCTGATTACAGATTAGGAAAATACAAAATCCGTGCAGAGTAAAGATGGAATTACAGGATAAAAAACAGAGTAACAGCATAATGAAACCTAATTCATAGTATTAATTATCAGGACGTGTAACCATAGCACTGCAAAGAAACTTTGCTGCTGTTTCAGTTATTTCTGTATCTGGATTAGGTAAAGGTAAAGGTTCCCTTGCTCGAAAGCCAGTTGAATCCGACTCTAGGGTTGCGGTGCTCATCTCCGTTTCAAAGCCGAAGAGCCAGCGCTGTCCGAAGACGTTTCCGTGGTCATGTGGCCGGCATGACTAAACACCAAGGCACGCGGAACGCTGTTACCTTCCCACCAAAGTGGTCCCTATTTATCTACTTGCAATTTCTTGCTTTCGAACTGCTGGGTTGGCAGGAGCTGGAACTAGAGACGGGAGCTCACTCCGTCATGCGGCACACTTGGGTCTCAAACTGCTGAACTACCGACCTTCCACAGCCTGCAGTTCAGTGTCTTAACCACTTGAGCCACAGCAGCTCTGGATAATCTGGATTATTGAGCAAGAAAAGGACCTTAAAATTATCAGATGTCTCTAAAAGTCTTGTACTAGTCCCAGGAGTTCATATAGAATCAGAGTGGGGAGGGGCCAGACGGGCCATCCAGTCCAACCCCCTGATCAATGCAGGATCAACCTAGAGCATCCCTGACAAGTGTTTTTCCAGCTGCTGCTTAAAGACTGCCAGCGAGGGGGAGCTCCCCAACTCCCTAGGCAGCCAATTCCACTGCAGAACTACTCTTAATGTAAAAATGTTCCTAATATCCAGCTGGTAGCTTTCTACCTGTAAGTTAAACCCATGATTGCGAGTCCTCTTCTCTGCTGCCAAGAGGAACAGCTCCCTGCCCTCCTCCTCTGACAGCCCTTCCAATACCTCAAGAGAGCAGTCCTGTCGCCCCTCAGCATCCTCTTCTCCAGACTGAACCTTCCCAAGTCCCTCAGCCTTTCCTCTCAGAGCTTGGTCTCCAGGCCCCCGATCATTCTCGTCGCTCTCCTCTGCACCCGCTCCGTTCTGTCCACATCCTTTTTGAAGTGACTCCCCCCTTCCTCCATCTCCTTATATCTCAGTGAAGCTCTCCCACCACTCTCTCTGCGTCCCAGCATGCCAGCTGTCCGGACACTCAAACGGCATGCGTCCTCCGGTTTGCCATTTGTGTTTTTAACTGGGACCTTGAGTGCCTCATAGAGATCAGGGTTCTGAAATAAGCAAGCAGGCGTAAATGCACCATGGCAGGAAAAAGATTAGCTGGGCCGCAAAATTCAAAAATGCAGAAGTCGTCTCCTCTGCACCCGCTCCGTGTGTAGTGGTTAGGAGCGCGGATTCTAATCTGGGAGAATCGGGATGGATTCCCCACGCCTCCGCATGCAGCTGCTGGTGTGACCTTGGGTCAGTCACAAGTTCTCTCAGAGCTGTTCTCTCAAGAAAGGGAAAGGGCGACTTATCTAGGCTCACTTTTTAAATTTCATTTATACCTCGCCTTTCTCCCTAGTGGGGACTGAAAGTGACTTACACTGTTTTCCTCTCCTCTGCTTTGATCTTACAACAACCCTGTGAGGTAGGTTAGGCTGAAAGTGTGCGTGTGGCCCAAGTTCACCTTCCAGGGTGGAGCGGGGATTTGAACCTGGGACTCCCAGATCCTAGTCCAGCCTTCTAACCATTACACCACACCGGCCGTCAAGCTTTGGGAAGTCAGAGCCCTCTTTATCAGATCTTTGACCTAGGAAGCTTGTGGGTCTCTAAGGGGCTAATTGACACGGATCTAGGTGTAACAACGACGACTGCTCCAGAACGCAGTGTTAGGAAAAAGCATATTGAGAATGGGAGCTTTGAATGTCGAAAATGTATACCACCCAAATCTTGTTTGTCTCTACTGGACTCAAATCTTCTGTGTGATGCTGCGACAAAAAAGGCTAATGCAATCTTGGGGTGTATCAGCAGAGACATAGCAAGAGTTGTGCTATAGTGGAATCAGCTGCCTGGGGAGGTGGTGAGCTCCCCCTCCCTGGCAGTCTTTAAGCAGCGGCTGGACAGACACTTGTCAGGGAGGCTCTAGGCTGATCTGCACTGAGCAGGGGGCTGGACAAGATGGCCTTTACGGCCCCTTCCATCTCTGTGATTCTGTGAGTTCTGAGAGTTCAAATCTTGCTCTTCTGCTGCAGGTCAACACAGCTGCCCGCCTGGAACTGTCTTCCTGAAAAATCAGCCCACCCTTCAGTGGGGGTCTGGGGCGCCACTGGGGACCTTGCTTTGGGGAGCTCAGGAAATTCTCCTTGCATGTGCAGAAACTGGTCTTTTGGGTCATGCCCGTTATCTGTTGATTGATCTGCTTATGGTTTGAGCAAAATGCAGGGCGTCTTGGAATGCAGCGACGTGACTTTAGTCCCCTTTCTTCTGCTGCAGGTCAACACAGCTGCCCGCCTGGAACTGTCTTCCTGAAAAATCAGCCCACCCTTCAGGGGAGGGTCCGGGGCCTAACCCTAACCCTAACCCTAACCCTGCTTTGGGGAACTCAGGAAATTCTCCTTGCTTGTACAGAAACTGGTCTTTTGGGTCATGCCCGTATTTATCTGTTGATTGATCTGCTTATGGTTTGAGCAAAATGCAGGGCGTCTTGGAATGCAGCAACGTGACTTTAGTCCCCTTTTTCATTGGAAGACGAAGTTGTGTGTCCTTAAGGTAAAGGTAAAGGTTCCCTTGCTCGGAAGCCAGTCGAGTCCAACTCTAGGGTTGCGGTGCTCATCTCCGTTTCCAAGCTGAAGAGCCAGCGCTGTCCGAAGACGTTTCCGTGGTCATGTGGCCGGCATGACTAAACGCCAAGGCGCACGGAACGCTGTTACCTTCCCACCGAAGTGGTACCTATTTATCTACTTGCAGTTTCTTGCTTTCAAACTGCTTGGTTGGCAGGAGCTGGAACTAGAGACGGGAGCTCACTCCGTCATGCGGCACCCCTGGGTCTCGGACTGCCGAACGACAGGCCTTCCACAGCCTGCAGTTCAGCGTCTTAACCACTTGAGCCACCGCAGTGTCCTTACTTAAAAACAAGAAGTTAAAAAGTACTGGAAGTTCCGCTTGCAGTCCCCCAATCTTGGACCATCCTTAAATTGTCTCTGGAGCTGCACAGCAGCAGATAGAATTTATATGTGGCAAGGTTGAATCGCTCTTATCTCCGCTCCCTTTTCTTGTACAGAATATTGCGGTGGCGGTGTGGGGGAGGCGGAGATTTAAAACTGCACAGGCAGGGCAGAGAATGAAAACAACTGGAAATCATGTCAACAGTTTCGCTGCTTTTCTTCTTCTTCGACCTGGAATGATGTTTCCAATCGGATAGCCTTATCTGGAAACAAAAAGAAAGTTCTCACCAGGGATTGGAATGTTCCAGCGGGGATATTTATCGCAAACAAAACACCTGTATGAATAAAGTTGGGGAAAAGACTGTTTACTGGGTCCCTGGAGGGGGAAGAAGAGGAAGCAAGTGCTCTGCTGGGGATTATTAGGAAGGGGATTGAAAACAAATCAGCAAGTATCGTAATTCCCCTGTATAAATCTATGGTGCCGCCCCATTTGGAATACCCTCAGTGCTTCCTCTAAGCTGAGTGAGTGCGAGCTAGCTCACAGTTTTTTAGCCTCCAGCTCACAGATTTTTGTCTCGGCTCAGGAAGGAGGGCTCCGGAGCACACTGATTCATGCAGCAGCCAAATCGCTTGCTCACAACTTTCATGCCAGTCACTCACAAAGTAGAATTTTTGCTCACAAGGCTCCACAGCTTAGAGGGAGCATTGAATACCATGTACGGTTCTGGTCACCACATCTCAAAAAAGATATAGCATTGGAAGAGGTGCAGAAAAGGGCAACTAAAACGATGAAAGGGATGGAACAGGTTCCCTATGAAGAAAGGTTAAAGAGGGTAGGGCTGTTTAGCTTGGGGAAAATGACGACTGAGGGGTGACAGGATAGAGAATGTAGAGAAAGAAGTCCTTTTCTCCCTTTCTCACAACACATGAACTTGTGTGTACTCAATGAAATTAAAGACCAGTAGGCTTAGACGGAGCTGCGGTGGCTCAAGTGGTTAAGATGCTGAACTGCAGGCTGTGGAAGGTCGGTAGTTCAGCAGTTCAAGACCTGGGTGCCGCATGACGGAGTGAGCTCCCATCTCTAGTTCCAGCTCCTGCCAACCTAGCAGTTTGAAAGCAAGAAATTGCAAGTAGATAAATAGGTACCACTTTGGTGGGAAGGTAACAGCGTTCCGCGCGCCTTGGTGTTTAGTCATGCCGGCCACATGACCACGGAAACGTCTTCAGACAGCGCTGGCTCTTCGGCTTTGAAACGGAGAGGAGCACCGCAACCCTAGAGTCAGATTCGACTGGCTTTCGAGCAAGGGAACCTTTACCTTTAGGCTTAGGCCAGATACAGGAAGTACTTCTTCACCCAAGGAGTGATTCGCACATGGAATTCACTGCCGCAGGAAGTGGTGGCGGCTACAAGCACAGACAGCTTCAAGAGGGGCTTGAATAAATATATGGATCAGAGGTCCATGAGTGGCCCTTAGCCATAAGGTATAGATGGAACACTCTGTCTGGGGCAAGTGATGCTCTGTATTCTTGGTCCTTGGGGGGGCAACAGTGGGAAGGCTTCTGGTGTTCTGACCCCGCTGGTGAACCTCCTGATGGCATCTGGGTTTTGCTCACTGTGTGACACAGGGTGTTGGACTGCATGGGCCACTGGCCTGATCCAACCTGGCTTCTTTTGTGTTCCTAAGCATAATAAAACCTGAAGGGATCTGGAGGAACAGTTTGGCCACTGCGTTCCTTTTCTGCAGTGAAGGGGCATCCGGTGCCAATGGCCGCAAGACAGCAAAGTTGAAAACTGCTAGAAGTAACACTTCTTTTTTCCGCAGTACATAATAAAACCAACCAGGCCAATCCCTTTTACAAGGTTCTTAATGACAACAGAGTGTAGCGGCTTAAAGAAGAGCTAAGATGTAATTTTCAGGAGCCAATTAGAGGTGCCCGACTCCCACTTTGGAACCAGGTTAAGTTCTAAGCAGTATCTGACACCCCTGTTCTTCCAAGGCCAGTCAGGTGGGATGTGCCTCAATGTAATTCCGCTGGGGTGTTGGGTGGAGGTGTTTGAACATGTGCTTCCAAAGGCCGTGTTCCTCCATATCAAAAATTCTCTTTGTATGAGAAACTGCAGCTCCTTCCACATCGTAGAATCATAGAGTTGGAAGGGGGCATACAGACCATCTAGTCCAGCCCCCTGCCCAATGCAGGACCAGCCTAAAGCATCTCTGACAAATATCCGTCCAGCCTCTTCTCGAAAGCTGTCAGTGAAGGGGAGCTCACCACCTCTCTAGGCAGCTGATTCCACCTTTGAACCACTCTGACCGTGAAAAAGTGTTCCCTAATATCCAGCCGATACCTTTCTGCATGTAATTTAAACCCGTTGCTTTGGGTCCTATCCTCTGCCGCCAACTGGAACAGCTCCTTGCCCTCCTCCAAATGACAGCCTTTCAAATATTTAAAGAGAGCCATCATGTCCCCCCCTCAATCTCCTCTTCTCCAAACTAGACATTCCCAGGGGGCCCCAGCCTTTCCTCGTAGGGCTCAGTCTCCAGACCCCAGATCATCCTCGTCACTCTCTTCTGCACCCTCTCGATTTTGCCCACATCCTTTTTGAAGTGAGGTCTCCATCCTTGTTCTACCTCGCTTCGTTTTACCCTGTTCCTTCAGCAGCTTCTGGCCCTCGGACCCTGCTGTTTATTTCCCCCATAACTTCGTATGTAAAATATGGGGAGAGGGGCCATGCCTCAGTGTTAGTGCCTCTGCTTGGCATGTGGGAAGGTCCCGGGTTCAGTCCCTGGTAAAAGGTAAAGGTAAAGGTTCCCTTGCTCGAACGCCAGTCGAATCCGACTCTAGGGTTGCAGTGCTTATCTCCGTTTCAAAGCCGAAGAGCCAGCGCTGTCCGAAGACGTTTCCGTGGTCATGTGCCCGGCATGACTAAACACCAAGGCGCACGGAATGCTGTTACCTTCCCACCGAAGTGGTACCTATTTATCTACTTGCAATTTCTTGCTTTCGAACTGCTAGGTTGGCAGGAGCTGGAACTAGAGACGGGAGTTTAACTGCCAGTTAAAAAAGGCCAGGCGTTAGGTGATGCGAGAGACCTCTGCCCGAGAACCTGGAGAGCGGCTGCCAGCCTGAGTAGACAACGCTGGCCTTGCTGGGCCCAAGAGTCTGATTCAGTAGAAGGCAGCTTCACGTGTTCATCTACTTAGGAGGACTTGTGACACTGCACCAAAATGTCCCTGTAGTCCATGAGTGTTTAGGTTGGCATATAGGTTCCCTAAAAGCCTGCCATGCGGGGAGGGCGGAATAGAAATCGAAAATCATAAAGAAATAAATTAGATGGGGGTGGAAAGTGCAGTGAAATCACAGCTGACCATGGTGCCCCCTTTAGGGTTTTCAAGGCAAGAGACTCTCAGAGGTAGTTTGCTACTCCCTGCCTCTGCCTCTCGACCCTGATACTCCTTGTAGGTCTCCCATCCAGATACTGACGAGGGCTGATCCTGTTTAGCTCCTGAGATCTGACAAGATCGGGCTAGCCTGGGCATCCAGGTCAGCGCTCCAATAGATACAAGTTTGCTTTTATTTGCATAGAGGGTTTTTTTTTTAATGGAAAGGATTTTTGGGGACCAGATCCCACCTTGACAGTTTGGTGTACTGGTTAAGAGCGGCGGACTCTAATCTGGAGGAGTGGGGATCTCTGGTTTGATTCCTGACTCCTCCACATGCTGCCAGCTGGGTGACCTTGGGTCAGTCACAGTTTTCTCTGAGTTGTTCTCTCCAAGCTCTCTCAGGCCCATCTACCTTACAGGGTGGCTGTTGTGGGGAGAGGAAGGGAAGGAGATTGTAAACTGCTCTGAGACTCCGAGTGAAGGGCGGGGTATAAATCCAATCTCTTCTTCTTCTCCTTCTCCTTCTTTTGTTGCTGCTGCTGTATGTGTGAACTCCCCAAAAGGGTGTTTATGGTTCCCATCTTCTTAGTAGAAGAAGAAGAAGAGAAGAGGAGATTGGATTTATACCCCACCCTTCACTACCCAAGGGAGTCTCAGAGCGGCTTACAAACTCCTTTCCCTCCCCCTCCCCAGGTGGGGCCAAGAGAGCTCTGACAGAATCGGCTCTTTTTTTCAAGAACAGCTGTGCCAGAACTACAGCTTGCCCAAGGTCACCCAGCAGGTGCAAGTGAAGGAGTGGGGAATCAAATCCGGTTCTCCCAGATTAGAGTCTGTGCACTTAACCACTACACCAAACTGGCTCTCTTAACATGGGAGGGGGTCTGATGTGGGTGACTTCTAGCATTGCCAGGTCTGCCTCTGTGTCAGGAGACCTCTGGTGCTCCCCCCACAGTCTCCGTTGCTTCTCGGCAGGGCAGCAGGGGAAAAATGGAGTGAGGAAGAGCCATTGCACTAATGGTGTGAAATTTCCAGTTCTAAACCAGGTGGCGTCGTCATATCGGTATGCTGCTTTGTGATCCCCACAAAACAGAGTGAAAACATTGAGTTTTGGGTGGGGGTCCTAGAGTGTCCTGCTGATGCAGTGATGTCACTTTCGGTTTTGCACTAGAAATGATGGTGCAACATCATGGACCCTGTTTCCTCCATCTCCTGTCGGTTGCTAGCCAAAGGCCAGCAATCCTAGCCACTCCTGCTGTGAAGAGGCGCTATACGCATTGAAATAGGAGAGTTAATATACATATGTAACCTCAGTGATCACAAAGGGGAAAATAGCAGTACCTGTAATACATTAAATAACTTTAAATTTTGAACAAATGTCTAATTAACAATAAATATGGCTGGCAAACAGTGTTCCCTCTAAGCTGAGTTAGTATGAGCTAGCTCACAGTTTTTTAGCCTCCGGCTGACATATTTTTGTCTGAGCTCAGGAAGGAGGGCTTCAGAGCAAACCAATTGATGCAGTAGCCAAATCGCTCGCTCTCAACTTTAATGCCGGTAGCTCACAGAGCAGAATTTTTGCTCGCAAGACTCCACAGCTTAGAGGGAGCATTGCTGGCAAATGTAACAAGTATTGAGCAGAACAGGTTCTGAGATAAAACAGTAATGAGAGGAAGCAAATCTTTTATTTTATAATCCTTATAATCATATGATTATATCCTGCACCTTGCAGGAACAAAACAAACTTTAAATTCATGTAATCGCTGAGGGAGAAGGTAACAGGATTATGAAGTTACTGTAATCCACAAGGATATTCTTGGTTGTAACTTTAATTCACAAGGATCTTCTTTTTGGGTTAAATGTAAAAAAATAATAATCATTTGCCTTGGAAGCTCAGAAACTTTACGCAGTATCCCCAATCCTCCCATGTTTTCAGTTAAGGGGACAATGCTGTTCAAACAAATTACAAAGACGGTCTGACTCCAGTGGTAACAAGAGAAATAAATTTTACTTACAAAAATAGAAGCACATCTTACATGACATGTTTTTTAAAAATAATTTTTTATTAGATTTTCACATGAACAATATAGAGTGGGAAGGGTAAAGGATATGGGTAAGACATACGGGGAAAAAGTTCCTTCAAGTTTGTGTTATAGCTATTACAAGTTTTTACTTCTATTTACAATTCCCTTTTATATAGATACTTAAAGTGTTACCATTATTCCATTCGCTTTCTCTTATACATCCTGAAAAAAGAAATTTAAGCTTTCCACAGTTCAAACTAGAGTTTCTCTACAATTTTAATTATTTATTTTCATTATTCTTGCTCTTCGAAGTTTCTTTCTACCCAGTCATAAAATGGTATCCAGTTTGGTGTAGTGGTTAAGTGTGCGGATTCTAATCTGGGAGAACCGGGTTTGATTCCCCACTCCTCCACTTGCACCTGCTGATGTGACCTTGGGTCAGTCACAAGCTCTGGCACAGCTGTCCTTGCAAAAGAGCAGTTTGTGTCAGAGTTCTCTCAGCCCCACCCACCTCACAGAGTGTCTGTTGTGGAGAGGGGAAGGGAAGGGAAAGGAATTTGTAAGCTGCTCTGAGACTCCAAGTGAAGGGCGGGGTATAAAGCCAATCTCTTCTTCTTCTTCTATCCAGTTATCTTTCCCATTTTTCTTACTTCCATCTTTCAAATAGTTCAGTAATATGTGCATATCTGCTTTCTCAAATATTTTTGTCACAAGGTCGCATTCCGTGGGTATCTCTGATTTCTTCCACTACTTAGCATATAGTATTCTTGCTGCCATGGCTATATGCATAATTAAATACTTAATTTGCTTATCTTTAACGTCAGGCATAATATGAAGTAAAAACATTTCCGGTTTAAATGGTAATGTTACCGAACATATTTTTTGTCTCTTACATGACGTGTTCACATAGGTACTTTTAACTTATTGTGAACAGATTAACTTCAAAAAGGTTCAGCACCTACAGCTCTAAGCCCAGGTAAGAGAGAGAAGAAGAGTAGAGGTCCTATAGAAGATGAAATACAGAAGACAAACAGTGACCAAAGAGGTGTAACATCTAACTCATGAGAGGTTGGGGCCGACTGGCCAGTGTATCCTACTGAGAGAATTCCTTTAACCCTTTCAGAGGGAGGTGAAGTTGCTCCCCCCCTGCCTCTCCCCACCCCTGCCTGCCTGGGACCAGGGAGGAGTGGAGCTGCAAGGCCGGCGCCCGGGACCGTTGGGGGCAGGGTGTGTGGCCTTATGACACACTTCCGGTGATGTCAGGGGGTGTGGCCTTATGCTAATGAATTCCCCTGACTCTTTTTCTACAAAACGACCCCTGGTGACGCCTGAGGGGCTGGAGCAGGCCACAACCGCTTTTCGATTCTTTAGCTTCTGCCGTGTGCAGAATTCCTTTTTCGCTGGAGCAGATCTTATAAAACAAGCACCAGATGGGGAGAAGTTGTGGGATTATTGGCAGCACTGGCTGATAAAAAGTTATGGGGCCTGACGCCTGAGGGGCTGGAGCAGGCCACAACCGCTTTTCGATTCTTTAGTTTCTGCCATGTGCAAAATTCCTTTTTCGCTGGAGCAGATCTTATAAAACAAGCACCAGATGGGGAGAAGTTGTGGGATTATTGGCAGCACTGGCTGATAAAAAGTTATGGGGCCTGTGTTTGGGCAAATTGCATGGCATAGTAATACCCCTTGGGGAGTTAGTAGGTTGGTCTCTTTGTCACTCTGTGCCGGGAAATGCAGCTCTGTAGCTGGCTTTTTGTGCGTGTGTCTCCCCCTGCGTTTCTTAAAACATGGGCCTTGTGTAATTTTTTTCCCTATGAGCTGCATCTTAAACTACAACCCATAAATTCAGATCACCGCATAATGAATTGGTCTTTTATCAAGTGCATCGCGAGCTCCGGGGAATTGTGTATTTATGATTACCGTGCACTTTCCTTCCTATTTACCCAGCCTTTCATCTCAATTACGGTTTTAACAACACTTTTGCTGGGATGAGATTGGATGTGCTGATCGGAACGCTGTAAAAAGCTGGTGGGTGGGGGGAGGGGGCCGCGGTATGCCGATCTCGTTGAGCTGATCGGAACGATGCTTCTCTTTAAAGACCTGTTTAAAACCAGGAAAGAATCTTCCACACCAAATACATCAGGTTTTAACAAGAAGGTTGGTCAAGGTTGCAGTGAATCGCATGCCCCTTTGCTGTCAGCCACGCAGAGATACTTTTCATGATGACTGTTATATCCAGAATTAGAATCCCACAGTGAAAGATCTCAGAACCAACGGGGAGGGGGAATTCCTATGGTGTTCGGTGTTCTGTTGTTAAATCCAAAAGTGCCCAGTGTATTTTCAGCATCCATTCCAAGCCAAAAGTCCCCAAATATTTTGAGCCTGTGGGTAGAAGAAGAAGAGAAGAGATTGGATTTATACCCCGCCCTTCACTACCCAAAGGAGTCTCAGAGTGGCTTATGATCTCCTTTCCCTCCCCCTCCCCACAGCAGACACCCTGTGAGGTAGGTGGGGCTGAGAGAGCTCTGAGAGAACTGCTCTTGAGGGAACAGCTCTGAGAGAACTTTTGACTGACCCAAGGTCACACCAGCAGCTGCATGTGAAGGAGTGGGGAATCAAACCCGGTTCTCCCAGGTTAGAGTCCACACTTCTGACCACTACACCAAACTGGTACTTTTGGAACGCTGACACAATCACAAAATGGCTGCCACAGGAAGAGGAGCCAACCACAGAATGTCTGGTAGTGGGACTCTATGTAACTCCAATAGCACCTCTTCAACATTTCAAGGAGCAGCTCTGTTTAATAGGATGCCTTTTGATCTGTACAGCTGGCCCCCCCCAGCTGCACTCGCTTTCTAAAAGCACTTGGTGGGTGCCAGTAAAGGTGTTAGCGGGCACCTCGTTGGAGACCCCTGCTCTAAACCATGATTCAGATTCAGTGGCTAGCTGTGGTTTCATGCTACAGGAATATAAAAGAGCCCTGCTGAGTCAGACCAGTGGTCCATCTAGTCCAGCGTCCTGTCTCACACAGTGGCCAGCCAGTTCCTCTGGAGGGCCAACAACAGGGCATAGAGGCCGAGGCCTTCATAAGAACGTAAGAAGAGCCCTGCTGGATCAGACCAGTGAGTGTCCATCTAGTTCAGCATCCCGTCTTGCACAGTGGCCAACCAGTTCCTCTGGATGGCCAACAACAGGGCATCGAGGCCAAGGCCTCCACAAGGACATCAGAAGAGCCCTGCTGGGTCAGACCAGTGGTCCATCTAGTCCAGCATCCTGTCTCGTACAGTGGTCAGTCTGCCACCCTGGAGGGTCAGCAGAGGCTGAGGCTTCCTAGCACTGGTATCCAGAAGGTCAGTACTGCTCAGTGCGGAGGTTCCCGTCAGTCACCATGGCTGGTAGCCACTGATGGACCTCTCTTCCATGCATCTGTCTGATTCTCTCTGGAAGCCATCTGTGCTAGCGGCCCTTGCTATAATCACTGGCAGTGAATTTCACAATTTAATTACTCGTCTGGTAGTAAAGATCTCTGGTTGCAGGCTGTCTTCTAATGGTCATGGCTCTGCAGTCCTTATATTTTGGGGAGGGGAGGCTTTTGGGCCATGGAACAGTGTGAACCAGCACCTGCCAGCTGAGATGTGACTGCAGCCTAAGGTTGCCAACCTCCAGGTGGTGGCTGGAGATCTCCTGGGACGGTAACTGATCTTCAGCCGACAGAGACCAGTTCACCTGGGGACCACTCACCTAGAGACTGGCAACTGTCCCCTTCAACCAGAAACCATGTTTCAATAAGTGGTCACACCTGCCCTGCAAACTGTCAAAAGCCCTCTTCATCAACCATTTCACTAACTTTCCTCCTTTTTCCTGTCTGGATCCATGCTCCCTCTAAGCTGTGGAGTCTTGTGAGCAGAAATTCTACTTTGTGACCGACTGGCATTAAAGTTGTGAGCGAGCGATTTGGCTGCTTCATAAATTAGTTGGCTCTGGAGCCATCCTTCCTGAGCGAAGACAGAAATCTGTGCGCCGGAGGCTAAAGAACTGTGAGCTAGCTCACACTAACTCAGCTTAGAGGGAACACTGGTCTAGATGTAAGTACTGGGTTTTCAAAAACTTTCAGCGGATCTTTCCGCCCTGTTCTCGAAAAAGACTCTGTCACCCTTATTTATGCCATTCTGCTTATAGCTGCATCCTTTAAAACAGGGCTCTTTTTGTAGAAAAAGCCCAGCAGGAACGCATTAGCATAATAGGCCACACCCAACAGCAGAAACTCATTAACATATTAGGCCACACCCCTGACAGTACAGCTCATTAGCACATTAGGCCGCACCCCCATGTTACCAGAAGTGTGGTTATCCAGCCACACCCACCTTTTGCTTCTTATTCTGTTTACCTTGTTTGTTGTCCAAACCCAGGGCCTTTTTTTGTAGCAGGAACTCCTTTGCATGTTAGGCCACACACCCCTAATGTAGCCAATCCTAATGAGTTTCTGCCATTGGGTGTGGCCTATTATGCTAATGAGTTCCTGCTGGGCGTGGCCAACTTGGGAGCCAGCCGGAACTCCGTTCCTGTGCGTTCCTGCCCAAAAATAGCTCTGCTTTAAAATCTGCCAACGTCTTCAGGAAATTTTCACTAAAGGTAGAAAAATGAACAGTGATTTTTTTTTTTAAAGCAACATGGGCAAATAAACCAAATCCCCGAGAGAGGAGGTTGATGGAGGCCTCCCCCCGCGCCAATGCAAAAACGGCATTTAACTGCTTGGATAAACCAGAGCGGAGTCTGCCCTGCTGATTTGCTAACAGGGTCCCATGAATATTTGATTTATTTTGCTTTGGCAATAAACGCGGTTTCCTTGGTTTGCTGCGGCCAACAGTATCTTTCGCCTGGAGTTGCATGGATAATGTATGATGTATGTTCTGATCCGCGTGATGCTTTGCGTCTCTGCTGGGCAAGCGGCGAGGTTTGTTTTAGTTTTGATTTATTTATTTATTTTTTTAAGTTACTCATGATAAAACATAATTTAAAAGCTTTTAAAACAGAGAGAGTGCACTGATTAGTGGTGCTTGTATTCTGTTATATGGAAGGAAAGACTGCGTCAGATTGTGTTAAATTGAGGGACTTGGTAGGACATAGGTCTTTACGTGCTCATGTGGCTATTGTTACCTTTTTGTGTTCAACAAGATATGGATATACTGGTTCTGAACATGCAAAGCTGAATCATTGGTTCATTTTAATCTTGCTCCATCTATACGGATTGGCAGAGGCTCTTTGAGGTGTCAGGACAGGATAAGGCCTTTCCCAACACTTTGTACCGGAGGTCCTTTATCTGGAAATGCTAGGGATTGAACCTGGGACCTTTTGTGTGTCCTCCACTACCGAGCTGCACCATTTTTGCCAGCCCAGCCCAGCCCAGAGGTGACTATACTGAAGAAGCAATTATTTGGGCACATGTCTCTTGAGAAACCTGTATAAGGGTCAAGAAGCGACAGTTAGAACCGGATATGGAACAACTGATTGGTTTAGCATATGAAAAGGAGTACGACAAGGATGTATATTGTCACCCTGCTTATTTAATTTATATGCAGAGTACGTCATGCAAAATGCTGGCTTGGATGAATCACAAACCGGAATTAAGATTGCTGGGGAAAACATCAACAACCTCAGATATGCCGACGATACCACTCTAATGCACCCCTAGCTCCCGTTTCATAACTCCCATCAGTCCTCTCTAGGAATTGCAGAGAGCTCTGTGGTTTTACTATAGAATTTCCATGAAGCTAGATCCAGATGGTCAGCCGTGTTGGTCTGAAGCAGTAGAGCAAATTTAGAGTCCAGTGGGGCACCTTTAAGACCAACAAAGGTTTATTCAAGGCATGAGCTTTTCCTGTGCGTGCACATTTTTTCAAATGAATTTGTTTCTATAGAATTTCCAGCGATTCTTAAGAGGTGTGGCGTCACTGCTGGGCTTTCCCTGGAAGGGATGTCTGCCATTGGTGATGGCGCCACCCCATGCCCCCTGGTGTTTTCCTGGCGTTCCCCCTGCCATTGAAGCTTGAACCTATCAAGAAACTAGACTCTGAGAATCTTGTCTCCATCCATCCTGACAAAACGTCTTCTTGCATGGCACTAGGAGATCTGGAGATTCATAAGAACATAAGAACATAAGAGACGCCAATGTTGGATCAGGCCAAAGGCCCATCCAGCCCAACACTCTGTCACACAGTGGCCAGAAATACCAGTGCCATCAGGAGGTCCAGCAGTGGGGCCAGGACATTAGAAGCCCTCCAACTGTTGACCCCCCCCCCAAGCACCAAGAAGACAGAGCATCACTTGCCCCAGAGCCCCTAGCTATACCTTGTGGCTAATAGCCACTGATGGACCTCTGCTCCATGTGCCTATCTAATTCCCTTTTGAAGCCGTCGATGCTTGTAGCCGCCACCACTTCCTGTGGCAGTGAATTCCATGTGTGAATCACTCTTTGGGTGAAGAAGGACTTCCTTTTATCCTTCTAACCCGACCGCTCAGCCATTTCATGGAGTGCCCACCTATATCTAATATTAGTGCAATGTTAATGTAAGTTTTCAGGTTCAAATTTTCTATTGTTGGGTTTTGTGGTTTTCTGAGTTTATCAAATAATATTACTGTGATGCACCTATTATTCTGGTAACCAGTTATTCAGTATCTATACTTGTTTTATATGTGTAAAAACTGTGAATGCTTTATGGAAAATTATAAAACTCAATAAAGTGTTTATTTAAGAATGAGGAAAAAAAATGGAGTGCCCACGAGTTCTTGTATTGTGAGAAAGGGAGAAAAGTACCTCTTTCTCTACCTGCTCTTTCCCATGCATAATCTTATAAACCTCGATCATGTCACCCCTCAGTCGCCGTTTCTCCAAGCTAAAGAGCCCTAAGCGTCTTAACCTTTCCTCTTTCAGTGCCAGTGGTGGATCATTGCCCTGGTTCATAGATCTTTGCATGCAGCAGCAAGCAGTGCTCTCACAGCGCTATTCAAGAGGAGAACGTTGCTGGTCTCTAAGGTGCTGCTGGACTCTAATTTAGCTGTTCTACTGCAGTACAACACGGCTGCCCTCTGAAAGACAATTCGAGAATCTCACCGGCACCATGGTTTATAGCAGGGGTGGCCAAACTCGCTCAGTGTAAGAGCCACATAGAATAAACGTCAGGTGTTTGAGAGCCCCAAGACGTGAACAAATGTTACACACGTTTTTATTAAAAATATGCACATTTGCTTTTTATTAACATTACTTGCTCAGTGTAAGTGCCACATAAAATAAACGTCAGGTGTTTGAGAGCCCCGAGACGTGAGCAAATGTTACACACGTTTTTATTAAAAATATGCACATTTGCTTTTTATTAACATTAAATGAGACTGTCCACACACAAAAAAGCAAAAGGGGTAAAAACAGATATTGATGATATTTATTTGTCCAGTGATACTTGTTTGCTAATTATATTTATTTGTCAGGGGGAGAGAGAGAGAGGTGGAAAGAAAGAAAGAAAGGAGATTGGATTTATACCCCGCCCTTCACTACCCAAAGGAGTCTCAGAGTGGCTTACAAACTCCTTTCCCTTCCCCTCCCCACAACAGACACCCTGCGAGCACCCTGTGAGGTAGAAGAAGAAGAAGAGATTGGATTTATACCCCGCTCTTCACTACCCAAAGGAGTCTCAGAGCGGCTTACAAACTCCTTTCCCTTCCCCTCCCCACAACAGACACCCTGTGAGGTGGGTGGGGCTGAGAGAGCTCTGACAGAAACTGCTCTTTTTCAAGGACAGCTCTGCCGGAGCTATGGCTTGCCCAAGGTCATCCAGCAGGTGCGAGTGGAGGAGTGGGGAATCAAACCCGGTTCTCCCATATTAGAGTCTGCGCACTTAACCACTACAAAAAAGATGGGAGGGAGGGAGGAAGAGAGAACATGGCTCCTCTTCGCTTCCCCAGCTGTCCTGCCGGGAGCCGCACAATATGTGTGAAAGAGCCGCATGTGGTTTGGCCACCCCTGGTTTAGAGTGTTTGTGTGTGTCAGTCCGCCAAGGGAGAAAACCTGGATTTTTAATGTCTGTGCAAATTCTCAGCCTCTTTTTTTAACCTCGAGATTTGTATTGGTGGCCAGCCTTTTTTTAAGACGACGTTGGAATTTTTCCA